>NW_015505295.1:785046-792625 GCF_001515645.1 Sinocyclocheilus grahami
TTTTTTATTTACACATGCAAGCAAATTTTAAACAATTCCAGAGAGAAAAGGCGAAAGGGAACTCGATTCGTTACTCGCGCGCTGTTCTCCTCGCACATGAAGCACGCACACGCGTTTCAAACGGCGCACGAACACCAAACTGAATCCTCTTCTGAATCCTCTGAACAGACACATACACATAAAATTATGACAAAATACCCATCTCGACAATCATTCAATTAAACGCAGTCAGTTATGTCTCAAGTGAATGAAAACAGCTGAGAAAGAAATCGGATGTGATGTGTATCATTTTATCGGATTCGTGCATCAGGTTTTAAAGGAACAGCGGCCTATAAATACTGCAGCTGTCATTAATGATCATCAAACAACAAAACAGCTGTGATAAAAATCTATATTTAATTTATACAGTGAACACTATGCAGTGTTATTTCCCCTAATTATTACATATCTGTATTTGAATACGACCAACCTTATTTTATTTGTAACATATTCTGTTGTATTTATCTATGCTTGTAATTTGTGTATTTGTTCTTATTTTATTATATACTGGCTGTTCTCGTCTGTTTAGTCATGTTTAAACTTTCTTAGTTAATCTAGTAGTATTTGCTGTGGTATCAAATAAGTACTTTGCTTTAAGTAATAAATGGAAAGCAAGTTAAATTGAAATATTTTTCTTTTCTTGCTGATCCGTAAAATGATCTGATCCGTAGGTCAAAAACCGTAATGTGATCCGAGCCGTGAGATTTGTGATCCGTTGAACCACTAGTTATTGTATATTTATAAACAGCTGAAACTAGAATTAAGGCATAACACCATGTATGAAAAGATACATTTTCATTTTAAAATCTTTAAAGATCCATAGCCTTGAATGACCAAGTTTAATATAAAAAAACAGCACATAGGACAGCTGAGACCAAATTACTTTTATAGTTTACACCATTGGTTTCAAACTCAATTTCTGGAGGGCCACAGTTCTGCACAGTTTAGCTCCAACCCTAATCAAACGCACCTGATCCAGCTAATCAAGCTCTTCAGGATCACTAGAAACGTCCAAGCAGGTGTGAGTTGGAGCTGGTTGGAGCTAAACTCTGCAGAGCTGTGGCCCTCCAGGAATTGAGTTTGAGACCACTGGTTTACACCATCAAAATACTTAAGACATGGAAACAACTGAAACACTCACTTGATGAGCCTTGTCCAGAACTCGAGGACCATTGACCATCCACTCTAAAGCCTGTGAAGTCTCCCTCCTGAGAAAGAACGATAGATAAAATATAACACCACAAAACTACATGTAGACCGTTAGTGTATTTTATTAATTTAAAATCAAATTAATTTAAAATATGCAGGAACAGGACATTTAGATTATTTACACAGTTTTCTCTTTCTCTGCACTGGCTAATCCAATAGTAGTTCAATGAATGTTTGCAGTCCATTATATTACTCACTGCTAAGTACAATGACAGATGGCAGGACTACAAAACCCCTGCTTGACTGATAACACTGGAATGATCAAAACAAAGGAATCAGTTTCCATGAGTATTTGATTATTATAGGCCAGGCTTCACATACAACATCATAATATGTAACATGGGATCCCTGCTTCATTTCTCTAAAAGACTGAGTGGTGAGAAATGCTGACACAGAAGTGAACAATACACACATCACAGTACTA
Organism: Sinocyclocheilus grahami; assembly: GCF_001515645.1. Taxonomy (NCBI): domain Eukaryota; kingdom Metazoa; phylum Chordata; class Actinopteri; order Cypriniformes; family Cyprinidae; genus Sinocyclocheilus; species Sinocyclocheilus grahami. The sequence goes on from NW_015505295.1 coordinate 786,719, forward strand.
AATTAATATAGTAACCTTCTATAACACAATGCATTACTTTTACAGTTCAGCACACTGCACAAGTATTTATTTTTCTCAGTACATTCATAGGTGTAAGCATAGGTGTGAACATTAACTATTAAAAAATCTGCTATTTAAATACATGTGAAATGAGATACAGTCATTCATGAAGTTTGACAACAACTCTGATATTAGCTAATACAGTGAAACACATGCACTGAAAGCTTGAATGCAGTCTGATTCAAAGCTGAACCAGCACAGAGCTCATGTTAAGCTTTGACATCACACCTTGTAGACTGATGCAATCCGAATCTGTGCTTTGAAATTCTGAGCTGTCTGCAATAGAGGACTTTCCAGCATCATCCTTACATAACATAAAAGGACATTTGCAATTTATGTGGATATGAAAAACTGGACTTGATTTCGGAAGTCTGAATCATTTTGACCCATGAGCAGTTGTAAGTAGCATTGATTGGTTTATGGCAGGTGATGCTGACATGTATTGATGTTTCCAAGTGTGGGCATTTTTTTCCTGAGGTGTTTGAAAAAGACTGATAGATTAGATTAGTTTGAAGACTTAAAAGATTTAGTTTTTAATTTGTGTTGTATTTTGGAAATATCCTACTCTTTACAGTATTGCTAAATTTGCTGATGTTATTAAGTTGTTACTACTTACTAGTTAATGCCCTGTTGCACTTGGGTGCTTTGGTAAAATCTTTTGTAAAATTAAGCTATACATTTTAAAATAGTTTGTTTTGAGATTTGCCTGTTCTTATTTTCAGTGCTTTTTTCAAAAGCAGCTTTTAAAAGCTGTAACTTTCAAAACTCAAAACCACCTCCTCAGTGCATATTTATTGGTCATTTATGGACTATTGACATCTTTTCAATGAATTTGAAAAGTTTTGCAGCAACAATACCTTTTTAGTGTTCAGAATCCTGACTAAGTGTAGCACCTCCAGCTCTGCACGTTTCTGAAAATTCCTTGCATTAGACATGAGTGCTGAGGTTTATTCGTAGCACTCTGTGATCATTTCGCACTGACCTTCATAGATCATTTCAGCATGAATTATTCATCTTGCCTCTCTATAATGTTCTGCTATAAGTTCATAAGTGCAGCGCTGCTTTGTTTACAGTGGAAACCAATGAAACGCTTTAAGCGCCACCTGCTGGCAGAGTGAATCTGCGTCTCATTCAGCTCGTCTGCTGTTTCTGTTTCATGCAGATATTTTTTTATGCATAGTTTACACAAAACTGAAGTCAAACCATTCTGTTTTTGCTTCAAATTTAGAAATTATACAATGTAATTTAGATTAAAAACTGCTCATGTTGCATGTATGCAGCATCTTTGTTTGAATCATGATTAAAATGCAGTGGTTGCCTCTAATTTTAAATGGAAAGAGCACAGAAAAAGCCGTAGTTTGTTTATATGAAGATATTTATTTTATTTGTGTTACTTCTTTATTTGATTTGGGGCTTGTTTTAAAATTTCAATTTGGTTTTGTTATTTACATTTACATTATATTTCAATTTTGTCATTTTGCAGATGCTTTTATCCAAAGCGACTTACAAATGAGGACAATGGAAGCAATCAAAACCAACAAAAGAGCTATAATATGCAAGTGCTATATTAGTATATTATAGTGTTATATTTCAATTTCACAAAGAAATGTGCAGCATTTTGTCCAAGCAATAATAAAAGGACACATTCAATTTAAAATTTGTCTTAAATCTCATTTTGTTAAAAAAAATCATGACTCGAATCAAATCGCGAAATCAAAATCGTGAATCAAATCGAATCGCGATTTGAGTGAATCGTTACATCCCTAATATTGATCTATGAAAATTTTAGCTGTTAAAGGCAGGTGAAATGAGAAACGTTTACCACTTTTAAGGTCATTAATGGTTTTTTGCATTATTTAATTAAATTAATAATTCTATAGCGGCAGCAGCCAGTAACAGCATTTTATTTATTTGCAAAGACATTTTCATTTGCATATGACCAGTGTTAATTCAGGATCCACCATTAAAGTGAAACAAAATAATTCATGCTGAAATGATCTATGAAGGTCAGTGCGAAATGATCACAGAGTGCTACGAATAAACCTCAGCACTCATGTCTAATGCAAGGAATTTTCAGAAACATGCAGAGCTGGAGGTGCTACATTTAGTCAGGAATCTGAACACTAAAAAGGTATTGTTGCTGCAAAACTTTTCAAATTCATTGAAAAGATGTCAATAGTCCATAAATGACCAATAAATATGCACGGAGAAGGAGGTTTTGAGTTTTGAAAGTTACAGCTTTATCATAATAAAATTTACTTAAATTAATATAATAAAGTTACAGCTTTTAAAAGCTGCTTTTGAAAAAAGCACTGAAAATAAGAACAGGCAAATCTCAAAACAAACTATTTTAAAATGTATAGCTTAATTTTACAAAAGATTTTACCAAAGCACCCAAGTGCAACAGGGCATTAACTAGTAAGTAGTAACAACTTAATAACATCAGCAAATTTAGCAATACTGTAAAGAGTAGGATATTTCCAAAATACAACACAAATTAAAAACTAAATCTTTTAAGTCTTCAAACTAATCTAATCTATCAGTCTTTTTCAAACACCTCAGGAAAAAAATGCCCACACTTGGAAACATCAATACATGTCAGCATCACCTGCCATAAACCAATCAATGCTACTTACAACTGCTCATGGGTCAAAATGATTCAGACTTCTGAAATCAAGTCGTTTTTCATATCCACATAAATTGCAAATGTCCTTTTATGTTATGTAAGGATGATGCTGGAAAGTCCTCTATTGCAGACAGCTCAGAATTTCAAAGCACAGATTCGGATTGCATCAGTCTACAAGGTGTGATGTCAAAGCTTAACATGAGCTCTGTGCTGGTTCAGCTTTGAATCAGACTGCATTCAAGCTTTCAGTGCATGTGTTTCACTGTATTAGCTAAGGGAATTTCTGAAAAAGTACCCTCTAATATAGAAAATATATTTAGCAAGGATGGTGCTTATTACTAAAAACAATCTGTTGTACTAAGTGTTCTACATGTCTTCTACCCTGTAATTGGCATTTCATAAATTTTTAGTAAAAGGTATTTTAGTTTAATACTAAAAATGTCTACCTTCAGTTAATGATACACATGTATGGTTGCTTAGATTTTTTTATATTGTTAATAATAGGGATGCACAAAATTATCGGACCGATATCGGAATCGGCAGATAATGGCTTGAAATGTACATATCGGCATCGGCCCGATATGAAAAATTATGTTGAAATGTCTTGCCGATAAGAGGAATACATTAACTCACATGTGCTCAGGGTGTGCTAGCGATTAGATCACGTCAGCAGTGTGGCTCATTCTTGAAGCAAAGTTTTGCCTGAATGATGATTAGATTCACTGTTGTGTTATTTACTTAACCAAAATTAAAAATAATTTGCTTATAAATTTCCACACAGTAGAGATTTGGTGTTGTTTCCAAAAAAAGGAAATATATCGGTATCGGTATCGGCATCGGCTATCTGCCCAAGAGTTTAAAAATATCTGCATATCGGATATCGGAAAAAATCCAATATCGTGCATCCCTAGTTAATAACATTTCAACATTTACAGGACAGAAGCAATTTTACTTTATTATCCAGACAATTTTTTCCTGAAAAATTATGAAACTTTTTTTTTAATTATGAAACATTAATTATTAAAACATAAGCATCAAATATAGAGCCTGGTCTTTTGAGGATTGTTCATTTGTACATCTCTAAATCATCACTGTATTGCATTGTACACAAGTGGAGTTTGAAGAGCATTTACATATCACCTTACTAAGATATTGACTGACAACTCAGTTTTCAGTTATACAGATCTAAAAATGTCACTGATTTAAATTACAAGCGATCAGAATTCCATCTAACTTCTTGCCATGTAAATAACATCTGCACCAAATTTCAAGGTTTTTTTAATCTTCTAATATGAGCCATAAAAACCTGACGTATCAAATATGATACAAAACATGCAAGCTTTTCTAGATTTATTTTTAAAGTATTATTTCATATGTCTTACTTGGTTAATCTCTCATAATCAAAAGTGGACAAAAAGCACTCAGACACTTGAGTACATACAATTCAAATTAAGCAGTTCTTATTGTACTAAACGTTTTACTGTCGGGAGGAACAAGATGGAAAGGCGCGAGATAGCGGAGGAAACGCACGGCATCATGGGAGATTGAGTTTTTTTGTTGTTGTTTTTGGCCTTTGTGCTTAATGGCGCATCGTTCTGTAAATACTTAATAATAAAAAAATCAACAGTTTAATGCAGTTTAACAGTTTAATTCTGACATATGAAATAATAGTCTTTTTTTATGTAACAGTTTATTGAACCTTTAGTTATAAATATATATATTTAAAAGTTTGCATGTGTTTTATATTTTGTATCATATTTGATTCATTAGGCTTTTATGGCTCATGTAGTATGATACAGGAAGATATGTGGCTCATACATAAGGGGTGAAAACACCTCAAATTTATTCAGAGGCCCAATTTGATCAAAATATGCCAGCCTATTTGGTGCTGATATTTTTTATAACAGCATAAAATACTACTTACATGCATGTAATATCAGTTGTCACTTTTTATTTCCTAATATTATTGATCCTAATAATAATGAGATATTTGAATGTTTAGTTTGATGATCAAAGCTCTGTAGTTTTTATTGTGGGGGGAAATATATAATGCAATGAAATACAATGATGACTGAGAGATGTACAAATAAACATTCCTCAAAAGGCCGTTGTGTCATATTTGTTTCTTAACTTGAACATAGATAATGGAAAATGAAGTTGCTTCAGTCCAGTTAATGAGCTAATATTGAAATATTGCTAAAGTTTACCTCTTAAGTTTACCTTATAAAACTTATTAAAGATTTGACAGCAAAAAAGAAAAGCGTACCACAAATTGAAAGTATACTTTTTTTGTTGTTGCTTTTTTTACTTACTAAAAAAGTATGAATTAGCAGTAAGAACGCAGAAGGTTTTTCAAGCAAATTTCTGATCATGTTCATAATGTAGAGGCCATTAGAAATGAATGTATCATATATGATAAAGCAGGCTTTATATGGTTAATTATTTTGTAGTTCTTTAACTACTGGCATATACAAATAAATTATAACCTCTGGAATCATTTAATTTTCTTGTTTTTGGAACCACATTATTATTTGTGAGTGTAAACAATATAAAGTCTAAGTAAATATTTTGTCATTTGCACTGGTAGAGTTACTAAGTGCTCCCGTTAGGTGTCGCCACAGCGTAATCATCCGCAGCTGGCACGCGCGTCAACTTCCAGTCAACAAAAGCACATTTTTCTCAATAAAATAAATAAATTAAATTAAATTAAGCATTAGCCGCGTTCCTGCGGAGTAAAATATGTAATAAGGTTTGAAAAATGTATTGGTTCGCCTATTTTTCCCAGAAGCCTTTGCAAGCCTTGTTGTCGCAGCCTCGTTGGCGCAGTTGGCAGCGCGTCAGTCTCATAATCTGAAGGTCGTGAGTTCGAGCCTCACACGGGGCAAGGCAGCGTTTTAACTTCTGTAGTGAAAATCTTTTTCTGTAAAAAAGTAAATTACAAAGCTTGTCTGTACTTCAAATATAGATGAGGGTGACAGAAAGCTCGCAGAGAAATCCTATCAAAGGAAATATATAATTAAAGGCACAATATGTACGATTTTCTAAAATTAAAATATCCAAAAACCACTAGAACAGTGTTATATATTTTGCTGACACTATCCCAAATGTTTCGAAGAATGTTTAAATCCAGAGAAATAAGCAATTTTAACTAGTGACACGGAGCGTGTCATATTGTGGCCTGCCAATGACGTCATAACCCCTCCATTTCCGGTTTTGTTTTG
>NW_015505295.1:793411-794748 GCF_001515645.1 Sinocyclocheilus grahami
TAGACCTTAAGCATAAATAAAAATAATATTTTTGCCTGAAACTAATTATGAATTGCAGAAGTGTTGAGTAATATGGAGAAAACAGTTCAGGTCCACTGCCACGGATGATTTGACTGCAGCGCTGCAATTATGTTTTGATTAGAAGCACCAAAAATCAAACATTTCAATACATACAACTAGTGGGAACAATTAAAACAAAAAGAGCTGGATGTTTATTACTGATTCCACCTGAACCCTTCAGAACTTCTTCTTTCCATAACCCCGCTTTATCAGTTCAGCCTTCCACACAGCAAAGGGTTTTGTTTCGGTCTCCTCACAATGCCAGTTGCCAAAATACTGCCGATGAGTTGACATTATTCTCTCTTTATTGCACTTTCTGCACTGGATAGCCTCTGATCGTCGCACATACTTCCTGGTACAAATGCCATCTTTTTCCTTGACCAGTTTTCTCTTCCAGTGGTACTGTGTGGTGTAAGGAGCAGGAACCGAATGGCAGCTCGCTGTTGCTGGTGCATCAATCTTTTGTGCAGGTGTTAAAACCACAATCATTTGTTTTGACAGAAAAGGGCTGGAAAACAAAACTGGCAAAGTCAACGTTGAGCCTGACTGGGCTTGAGCAAGAGCAGGTTGTTCTGTTGAGGCTTCTTCTTGTGTTGTGTTGCTGTTTTCCATCACAGTGTCTGGAGGCAAGTTTGAAATGAGAGGCTTGTCATCGCAATTGTACTCCATATGATCCTCTTCTTTTATGAAAGGAACCTTCTCTGGAGCCGTCACTCCTGTCGCCGGTGAGGATGTGATTGGAGGAAAGAGATCTTCCCCCTTAAACGGAGCACCTCGGCTTGTCCTGGAAAAGATTGAATGACTCACATTAATATTTTTAAAGTGCCTCTTGGAAATACCAAGCTGAAGTATATTTTGCATACATCGATGGAGAAGCTTCTATGGGTTGATGTGCGATTGTCCAATCCCCAATGTCCTCTAGTTTGCAGCAGCCCTCATTTTTAGCCATTTGGACGTCAGTGGTTTCCATCTGTCTAATGATAAATCTACTGTCCTGGATTGCTTTGCCAGTCTGATGGTAAAGGTACTCGACCCCAATCAGTTCACCTGAAAATGAGTTGAAGATCAATGCACTTGAAATCAACACATGCAATCAAAATGTAACCATGTTTTATTAAATGGATAGTTCACATAAATATGAAAATTCATTCTCACGTCATTATAAAATTTCTTTCTTGTGTGAAACACAAAAGAAGCCATTTTTAAGTTTTGGTGACAATTACGTTCAGTGTCATTATTGTTAACAAAAAAAGTAAAGGCTGATATATATATATATA
>NW_015505295.1:795653-796240 GCF_001515645.1 Sinocyclocheilus grahami
AATCTGTCAATAAATTTATACTTTTTGGAGCCATGGTGTGCCGGCATGCTTTTTTCCCCCTCTGCTTTAAGTTACTTTAGGTGAAGCACCCACTTTGAGTTATTTGCTAATGATGTGTGTGCTTTCGGTTTGTGTTTGCTTGGTAACTAACTGAAATAAAATAAATTTAAAAAATTGAACAGAGAACTAAAGCTGCACAGAAATACATATGAAAGAATAATAAATATAAATCAAATTTTGAAAACGTAAACTAAAACTAAAATGAAAACTGAAAATATAGAAATAAAAAAAATACTATAATAGTATACAAATTATACTAAAATAGCACTGTTTCCATTGTAGTAGTATATTTTTATTTAATGCCATGTCAGTATCTTAAGCTATTTTCATGGCAAAAACAATTAAAGTAATACAAGTATAACAAATATAATAAAAAAAACAGCAAACAAACAAACACTAGTTACATTACAAAAGATTTTTTACATTAACATATGATAAAAATTCTAAAACATTTTCTGGCAAAATTATACTAAATAACTCTTTAAGTGAGTTGACTTCATAAAATAGTTTTCTACATACATTAAAAG
>NW_015505295.1:796250-799121 GCF_001515645.1 Sinocyclocheilus grahami
TAAATACCACTTGATCAAATCTAGTTTTAAAAGAGATAAAAAATCTGTTTGAAATTTCCAGATGGATTTCATGTAATTTATTATTTGTACATGTATCCCACTCTTCTTACTGTTTCCATTGTATAGTGGAATGACATGAGGGTGAGTTCGTATTTTTGGTGAACTGTCCCTTCAGCTATGAGAAGATAATATCTAACTTACTAGTGTATTTACTTGTACTGATAGGAGACACAATGTTCTTTCCAAGCACTTCCTCTCCGAGCTGGTCGACAGCTTGTTGAAGAACCCCAATGCAAGACTGAGGTGTCTGCAGGCCCTCTGAGGCCACAGCAGTCGCTTCATTCCACCTGACCAATCCATCCAAAAACTCAATTTGGAGAAATGTAGAACAAGCTGGCACCCCTGAAATATAATACACAATGCCGTGAAATCTCTTTATATTTCACAAAGCGTACTAATGTTTCATACTGTGTTCAGACATTGTGCAAACACATCATCCTGCATATAATTATCATCACTCTCATTAAAAACCAATAAAACTGTCATTGCAAGCATTGCAACACTGAGCTACTGCAGTACAGACAGATATTTTGATTATGGCTATCTAGTTGTGTTGTGCCACTTGCAACAGGCACACTGTTGACATAGCATTGCAAGTGTAGTGCCTTTTGAGAATAAGAGACTAAAACAAACAAACAAACAAAAATTGACTGATAATTAATTTACCTGGAATGAGCTGGTTCAGATGCTGGTGGAAAGATTCAATGGAGGTGGAACCTCTGAAACATTTGTAGGTTGGCAGAAGGTGGCCTCCCTTCACCAGTGTCCCAGTCTGCTCATACAGTTGTACACCAAGAGGATCCACTATACACGGCAAATGTTTCTTCTGGGAATCCCATATCGCAGCCATTATATTGGAACTAAAGAGAGGCACTCCTGATGAGTCCCATCCCGCCTCCCCATCATAGAGCCGAATGAGTGCTGTGATGAGTTCTTCGATCTCCCTTACATCACGCATGGTTCGTCTACAGTGGAGGGCCAACTCGCTTCTGCTGAGGTGATGCATTAGTTCATCATCAGAAGGCTGGACGATATCGGAATTGAGCTCATTTTGCTTCGCCTCCTTCAGCTGCTTCAGGTCCTCCTCATCCCATTTGAAAATACAATGGGTGAGGCGGTCCACGAATGTCGCGTATATCTGATGGGACTCTGACGTGCAGCCCACAGAAATCCTTCGCATGAACTCCGAGATGTTCAACCGTACCTCCATGTCCTTCCACTCTTTGAATGCTTTTCTGAGAGAGTTAGACCCACAGCAGTCTCCATTGGCATACAGAACTTCAGGAGGAGCCTCTGCGGCTACCTTGTACCTATTTATGACACCGGAGATCATCCCATCAAGACCAGACTCTTTGTTTTCTGTAAGCACCGACATGATAACCTGCCCGTGTTCATTGGCAACACTGGTCGTCCAAGTTCCTGAGAAGTTCCTGAGACACTCTTTGGTGGAACCCATCTTTAGCACACGACCAAACTTGGAGGTTATGCTGGCCTTGATCTCATTCATTCGGTGAAGTACGTCAAGAGCGAACACTTGCCTCAACCAACAATGTTTGGGAAGGGGAGGCATGGCGGGTGGATCTTGAAACTGTGCAGGATGGGCAAAGCTTCTGCAATCTGTTAGATACTGAACGGTCTTTTGCAGCCAAACCTCAGTGTGATGTTCCTCCATTTTCTTCTGGATTTGGCTGACGCTGGGCCCCAAATGTCTCTGACGTTTAAAGTGAACGACCTTCATGTCACAAGCCACCTGTGATGCAAGAATGCAAGGGAACTGGACTCTATGACCTATATCAAGTTGTGACACTACATCATGACTCCAGCTAATCCATTTCCGCTTGCATTTCCCACAAACCAGACGCTCAGATGCCATGAAGTATGACCCTTCCATGTCGACTACCTGCCTGAGCTCCTTATGCAGGCCTGCTGACGTGAGCTCTTCCTTCAGGCAGTCTGAATGTGGACAGATAAGTTTCACGTTCCACAGCTTTTGTGGCATCCAGAGGAACAATGCATGCCCAAAGTAGCATCCCATCTCTGGCTCTTCAGTTAAGGTAAGAGGTGGGAACGACGGGTACCACCACATCCTATCCACCCTAGCATAGTCCATTTCAGGCTGCATCTCTGGAGACCACCTGAACAGGGCCTTTGACACCCATGTATAATCGGCAGGGGGCAAAGTGCGAATCCATCCCGAAGGAAGACAAATTCTTTTACCTAAAACAATAAATACGATTAACTATTTGTGAACAAAAATTCAAAAAGAAGCAGAACCTTTAGATACTTACTATATACTTGTGACAGGAGCAGCTCAGAAGTTTGTTCAGGCATGCAACACTGACCAACCTTTGCTTTCAAGATAGGCAAAGAATTGCTTTGTCCCTTATCTGATCTGCTTGGCTTCATGGCTTGAACAATGAAATAAAAAGAAACCACGCCTATAAGTAAAATAATGACAGTGTTCATATCATGGAATTTTCTGGAATCAAGAGTGTTGATACAGATAATTCACAGTTCTGTTGTTAAGACAACAGTTAATTTATATCATTTAACAAAAAACAACAGTCTCATATTGATAATGGCTCTTTATAGGTGCAAATTTCTGTTAATTAATTGATTTCAAATAGAAGTTGAGCACTTGAAAGCTTGTTTAAAGCACATTCTATCAATTAAAACTAAATCGCAAAACTGATTTGTGTGATTTTGTTATTTTATAGCAATAACCATTTACTAAATATTAATGAAATTAAAAAGGGGGGCTCTCATTAAAGGTCAAGGTAAAATTTCACTCTAAAATCACAAGAAAAAAAA
>NW_015505295.1:800805-806905 GCF_001515645.1 Sinocyclocheilus grahami
GCTGATTTTTGGTATGGCAATCTTGTGATTGGCTCATTTCTACTTAAAGTAATCGACTTCCAAAAAAAAACAAAAAACGAACCTCTTATTTTCAGGCTTAGAAAGTCAGATAAACTTAAACTCATGCATTTAGCAGATGCTTTTATCCAAAGCAACGTACAGTGCATTCAGGCTATACATTTTATATCTGTATGTGTGTTTCCTGGGAATTAAACCCACGACCCTTGCGCTGCTAACGCAATGCTCTACCACTGAGCCACGGGAACAATTGGTCAATCTATTTATGTTCAGACATGTAATGTTTTCTGATTTTGCTCTGCATGAATGCTACAAGAACATATTTTTGGAGACTCTTGAACACCAGAATAATTGTTTGAATCTAATATTTCAAGGCCTGGAATGGAAGTCCTCTGCAGGAATCTCAATAAATTGGTTTTAAAATTAATTAAGAACTATTGGAAAAGACATCTAAATTCATTGGTCAAAAAGTGTGTGAGCACTATATATACAGAAAGATTTCATTTAAAGAATAATGCTATTAATATCATAACAGGACTAAACATAATGGTTCTAAAACAGATCTCTACATTGCCTTCTCCCATTTCTCCCAATTCACACAGTTCATGATCAAACACAACACATTCTCCTCTCACCCCAGACTAACAAACACTGTTTCAAGTTTTAGGCTCTTTATTTCCACAAATAAGTGTTTATACAGTGTAAGATTTTCTTATCAAGAAAAACGGCATTAACATCGTAATGGGATTTAACATAATTACATCAACCATAACCATTACTCACTACAAGTTACTGTAAATGAGTGATGCATCTGCTCAAACAGTTTTCACTCTTTTTTTTAATGCGTCATCCTCACTCAGAAGTAAGATTTTGAATCTATCACCATGGTTATTTTAAGGTTCAAAGAATTTGGTGACTAATATTTAATGTCCCTGATATAATGTAAGAGAAACAAAAGGAGGATGCCAGCCGTTCACATATCAGTGAGCGAGAGATCATGTCGGTTTTGCTTAAATAACTATAAGTGACAGGATGAGCCAGAAAGGACGCAGATATGAAGCTTTCAAGCACGCGCCTGCTGTTTCTGTTTGAAGTCTGCGATTCTGCTCTCCATTAAAGGGCGGAAGTGACGGATCAGTCCCTGAGAACAAAGAAATAGAAATGCAAGTTTCAGTTAAAACATTTTTAGTGTTTAGATTAATAATCATATATTCTAAAATAATTTGTCTATATAAATCAAATGATCTACTTATTCTAAAAATAAAATAATACAATAAAATACTGCCTTTACCTGAACTGGCCATGCGGCTCCGTCTCCCAATGCGCAGATGGTGTGGCCCTCAATCTGCTTGCTGATCTCCCAGATCATGTCAATCTCTGCTGACTGTGCATCGCCTTTCACAAAGCGCCACATCATATTATTCATCCAGTCCACTCCTGAAAGGCTCAGAAAAGACAGACTGGTAAATATTCACTGTAATGTACATGCAAATACTGACAAATGTATATTCACATACATTTGTAGTAATTCTTACCCTCTCTGCAAGGAGTGCACTGCCCACAGCTCTCGTGCTTGTAGAATTCAATCAAGCGAGCAATAGCTCGAATAACATCAGTCTGTGAAGGGGGAATGACCAATCAATCAAATTAGCACACAGAACTTTGAAAAACATTGAATCTGGCCTATTGTATTTCACTAATTTAGAAATGTCCCTATAGTAAAAAAATGCTTATTGGAATTTGAAGTGAAGAAATGGGGAGCAGTATAGCGTTTCAAAGTGGTCCATGTCAACAGAAACCACAAGTGTGTTAATTTTAGGAATGTCAATGGTTTACATTTTTTTTATTTAATTATTGAAATTAATCACAAATTAATTGAAAATAAATTTGGGCTGAGAAGTGACCCACAGTCATTATTGTGTTAAAAGAGAAAAGCAATTGAATAGACATTACAATAAAGTAGAAATATTTAGATTCAACATAGAATTTATTACACAAAACCAGTCATAAGTAGCACAGGTATATTTGTAGCAATAGCCAACAATACACTGTATGGGTCAAAATTACAAAATTTTCTTTTATGCCAAAAATCATTAGGATTCATTTAGACAACTTTAAAGGTGATAATCAAAATATTTAGAAAATCACCTTTAAAGTTGTCTAAATGAATCAAGGGTACATTTTTGTACATTTTTTTAAATTGAGATTTATGCATCATCCGACGGCGATGCATAAATCTCAATTTCAAAAAATGTACCCTTGATTTTATATTATTTATAAAAAATTTTTGATACCTTAAATAAAAAACTAAAAGATCCAGTCAGTCTTAATGAGAGAGTCATTCAGTCAACCGATTCATTCAAATGGCTGATTCATTCAGAAATAAAGTGTCTGACTTTATGAATTGGTCATTAAATCATTGACTCAATCGATTTGTTCAAATATGTGGATTCACTCAATAACGAAACATCACTGTGTGCTGCTCTGAAAGGCACAAGAGTTCTACTTTGACTTTGTTCAGAACTATTTTTGAAAATATTGACAATATTATGACTAAAATGTAATACAATATTACCTTTTTTTTATTGAACTGTTGTATAAAATCAATATTTGTAATCATGCAGATATTCAGGAAAAACCAGCACTCTTGCTCCTGTGATATTGTTAACCTATATTGTACATTATAAATATAAGACAAAAACCCACACTGGGGCATATTTGCCCTCATATCTTGAATTTTAGGGGCATATAACTGCATTCTCTCAGGCTCCATCATGCAGTTACGTCTTCCTACCTCATGTTCGTCAGCAACTGCATGCAATATAAGATGATGTACATGTCTGGGCAGGGCGGGGTGTGTTAAATGCGTTAATCATTATTTTTTCCATAATTAATTGCACCAAATTGAACACGTTAAATCAACAGCCCTAGTTATTTGACAAATCGACTTACTGATTTATCCATGACAATAAGTGCAGCTGTGCCAAGGCCAGTCTGAGCCTGAATGAGGGCATCAAAATCCATGAGAACGGTGTCGCACACATGACGTGGGATTAGTGGCGTGGAAGAGCCACCAGGAATAACACACAGGAGATTATCCCAACCACCCCGGACACCACCTACAGAGATCATATCAATTAAGTCTCAATAATCATCAAGATCGGACATGATTAGACCATGAATAAAGATTTCCGTGTACGGATGGCATGAGGTGTACCTGCATGTCTTTCAATCAGCTCTTTCAGAGGAACGGACATCTCTTCCTCCACTGTGCAAGGGTTGTTGACATGGCCTGAAATGTTGAAGAGCTTCGTGCCAGAGTTTCTCTCTCGGCCAAAACTCAGAAACCATGTGCCGCCACGACGGCAGATGGTTGGTGCCACAGCTACCGTCTCAACATTGGCAACAGTTGTTGGACAGCCAAACACACCTGCAACAAGAACATGTCAAATTTATCACTTTAAGTCAAATACAATGAATCACATTAAAAACATGTCACATTTACAACGTGTCACATATACAAAATGTAATGTAAAAAATACATATATTAACACATTAAAAACATGTAACTTATACCATGTCACTCATAGAAAATAAAATAAATATCATATAATATCAAAAATAAATGTAAAAATAAAATGTAATTTTCTGTTTGTTTGTTTCTGACTTACCCACATCAGCAGGGAAAGGGGGTTTCAGACGAGGTTTTCCCTGTTTTCCCTCGATGGACTCAATCAGAGCCGTCTCCTCTCCACAGATGTATGCTCCCGCACCGCGCATCACAAACACGTCAAAGTCATAACCCGAGCCGCATGCGTTCCTGCCAATCAGCCCGGCTGCATAGGCCTCGTTAATGGCCACCTGAGAGAAAGCCCACATAAACACATGAGGTCAATACATTACTTCCTCAACTACTATGTAGTACATTTGAACACATTTTACTGAAATGAACCCCTTTCAGTGAAGATTTAGCATCCATTCAATTCAAATAATGTTTGACAACACTAACAAAATGAATACATACCACATACAAGAATTGGATAATAAAAATTATCATTAAATGCATGATTTATGAATATATTTATAACTAAACATATTTAAAATATTTCGATTAATATTATATTTATAAATAGATTTACAATATTATATAATTTATCATATTTCTAATAGGCTATATAGTGAAATATTACTAACATATACTCTACTATGCAAAAGTTTTGGAGATAAGTTGTGATATGCTTATCTGGCACTCAGTTCAATTTTTTATTATTATCAATGTTGAAAACCGTTGCGCTGCTCAATATTTCTGTGGAAACTACAATACATGTTTCTTTCAGGATTCTGTGATGGAAATAAAGTTCAAAAGAACAGCATTTATTTAAAATAGAAATCATTTGTAACATCGTAAATGTCTTTACGGTCACTTTTGACCAGTTTAGTGCATCCTTGCTTAATATACTGTACGTATGTAATTCTTTCAAAAACAAACTTTTGAATGGTAGTGTAATATGACAAAATTATAATTTATTTTATTTATTGATATATTGTTTTTATTGATTAATTAGTATTCTATTGATTAATTTTGCATTTTGAAACAGCCCATGATGCCTTAAAATGCTGCCTCTATTGGCAGCTCATTAGGTTTTGGGACTGAGGTTTCTTACTCTGTCTCTTTAAAACATGAATTGTGTTATTATGTGAGGGATCACATCCTTTCTTTTTCACCTGCAGGTTGGACGACTCATTGTAGAACTCCCCACGGATGTAGATGTAGGCAGCACGTGCTCCCATGGCCCTGCCAGCCACCAGACAGCCCTCAATCAGCTTGTGAGGATCATTACGCATGATCTCTCTGTCCTTGCAGGTACCGGGCTCTCCTTCGTCAGCATTCACCACCAGATATTTAGGCCTGAGAGGGTGAAAAAAAGAGATTCATATGCTTCTGTATGACCTGATTTGATCCTAATGAAAAGAGCTAAATGTAGATCCACTGGCCAAGCATTTACATCTGCTTTTGCAGAGTCATGTGACTTATGAAAGCCGTTAACTGCTGAGATGCAAACCTACCTGCCATCACTGGGCTTGTTCATGAAGCTCCACTTCATCCCTGTGGGGAATCCGGCACCTCCTCTGCCACGCAGACCTGAGACCTTAATCTCATTCAGGATCCAGTCCACTCCTTTATCCATAATCTCCTTGGTCTTGTACCAGTCACCTCTCTGCAGGGCACCTTTCAGCCTGAGATATATGGAACATTCACCACATTAAACACATGCACAATGGTGACAATAATGCATGCATGCATATATACACATATATACATATATATATATATATTGTAGCATTTGGACCAATCAGACACACAACTTTTTGTTATATTTAACAAATAATATCTAACGCCCCCTCACCTAACCAAAGGGCCAATTACGAGGGTCTATGGACCCTTCCCCCGAAATGCACCTAACACCTCAGAAAGGCAGAACAGGCCTCTGGTTCCATGGCAACCAATGCTGATATCACTGGTTTTATTGCCTAAAGGAATGCGGGCAGAGAAACTCCCTCATTTTCCTCATAAGAAAGACACATAATGCCCAGAGAAATGGACTGTTCTCTAATTAATTCATAGGAAAACCTTTCTTTGATTGAATACACATATCCTTCAGGTCATTGTGTATACCATTACTGTTCTTGTATATTGTCTGTTGTAGTGTATGCTGTTTTATGCATGTTATCATAGACCACTAGTTAATATAACCTCACCTATATCATGTGTGGTCTCTATGAATTCATCTTCGGATGATCTAACTGAGAGTGCATATGACATGCTGATACCTATGCAACATATTGATGTCCTAAGAATCTTTACTAATTTGTGCATCAACACCCAAGCGAATTACATATGCGAAATACCATGCTTAGAAACAAAGGGCCATAAAAACGCAGAACTCCCACTTGAGATTCCGGACTTCCTCATTGGACAAGCCCATCTTGAGAGGCGTGAATCTCTGCAGACTTTAAAGGCCACACTTCATGTGACCCACCCCAGTTGGTGGTTCGGTCGATGCTAAGATGAAGATGTGAG
>NW_015505295.1:807585-818192 GCF_001515645.1 Sinocyclocheilus grahami
TATATACACACGTGTGTGTGTGTGTGTTATATTACTACTAAATTACATCTTACAATTGCACTTATAATAAATTAATAACTTTGATTGCACTTATAATAAATTAATAATAAATAAAAAATTTTATTGTTTAATAGATAACAAAACACCTAAATTAGAAAATACACAAATTATGGAAGCTTACTTTTTCTCCGTTTACATCTTACGATTAATAACTCACAATTCTGAGAGAGAAAAAACAGTCTGAGTGCATGATATAAACAAGCAATTCTGAGAAAAAAGTCTGAATTTTGAGATATAAAATTGCAATAGCATGGAAAAAATATCTGAATTGTAGATTAAAAAAAAGTTGAAATTGTATATATATATATATATATATATATATATATATATATTCTAACCTTTCACCTTTTTAGTCCATGGAAAAAAATAGCTTCCATAACAAATAGGGAACATTCTAAAGTAAGCTTAAGTCCTGTCTTTAGATATAATTCATAATACAATTTAATATTTTTTACCTCCAGTCATGTCGTCCATATAGGTTAGTGAATATTCTGTCCTGGTCAGCTAGAGGTCCGAATTTGGTCTTCTTTGGTGTTTCCTGGTGACACACACTGATTATAACTCATTTCCATCGACCATCAATTATGCAGACAGTGGATTTGAGCAACAAGTCACCTGTTGAGCTGTGCTGCTGTTGTACCGCACCAGTGACGTGGTCTTTGGAGGAGAGGCAGTGCTGGCTGCTACAGTAGTGCGTGATGCACCACATGCAACCACAGCTACCGGGGCACGTGAAGCCCCGGTGGTCAGAACCCGGCTAAGAACGGGACAGCCGAGACAGGACAACATCTTATCTGAAAGATATGAAGGAACCAATGAGCAAGAACCATCCCCTCATAACCAAAGCTGTACCACATGGTGCACTGTTTAATAACAACTCCAGTCCTAATGACCTTTCCTGTCATTGTTAACTGAATCAAACTATTAAAAATCTTTTTTTGGTAATTGAAATAAAACTCCATTTAAATTAATTATACTGTAAATATTACATGAAAAGCTTAAATCTATACGACAATTAGAAATGCTGCTTTGCCAACTAACTTAAATATGCTTCAAATGAAGGAATAAAAGATACTAAAACTAAAATAGATAGAAATACCAAAAATGTATCATAACAAAATTACTAAACTTTTTTTATTTTTTTTTATTAAATGTTTTTGTAGATGTTTTTTAAGAACAAAACAACCAGAGGGAAGCGTTAAACACCCCCAAATAATAGCCGCTTATAAAATTAATTCACAACACAAACCTTTGAGGTTCAACACTGTAACATAATCCATACATGAACTAAAAAGCATCAACACTTCAGACAAATTTAACGAAGGGAACAGTTATGCAAGGCAAGAGACGGGAAGAGTAAATAGTTGAGCAGCAGCAATAAACACACATCCATGTAGCTCAAAGATGCCTCCGTAGTATACATTATTGCAAAAACACACAAGCCAAACTCTTTCAGATATTGTACAGTAGGTTAACCGGTTGAAAATGGACTCGTCCCGCAGTGACCTCCATATACACACTCATGACATCTGAGGGACTGCGGCATTGCACAACGTTAATGTTCGGATTTATTTACAGAAGGAATACGAGATTGTCAAAAAAAAGAGAACCTGTCAAAACCTTGATTTGCAAACAGATAAATCAAGTGAAAGAGCCGAGCCGCTGTTTACCTTCGTGATCTCCCTGGATCAGCGTTATGAAATGTACAGCGGAAGGAATATAGCGACCGACCCGGATGTAATCACGGCTTTGACCTGTTATGTGTGGAGGCGCTGTTGCACAGTTCAAATATAATATAAAGCCTTAAAGGGATAGTTCACCCAAAAATGAAAATTCTGTCATCATTTACTCACTCTCATGTCGTTCCAAACCTGTACGAGTTGCGTTCTTATGTTGAACATAAAAGAAGATATTTTGAAGATTGCTGGTAATCAAACAGTTGGTGGTTGCCATTGACTTCCATAGTAGGGAAAAAATACTATGGAAGTTGTACAATTATTCACAGATGTTGATAAATGCAGCTGTTTCTGTAGCAGATATATTCATAGTGTTTGTAATAAATGTACCTTTTGTGACATATCAGTTGAAGATATCGACCATTTATTTTTCTGATGCCCTTTTTCTATTTCCTTTTGGGTTGACTTTAAAATAGACATGACATAAAAAAATTAAACAAAGCCCTTAATTTAGAACCTCATGATATTTCACTTTTGTTTTCAAAACCAATATTTTTCCGATAAACAAAATTGCATCATTAAGCCGTTAATTATCTTATAGTTTTATATTCATAAGTCAAAAACCATTCAAAATAAACCATCATATATTACCTTTTGCAACACTGATCTTAAATGTATTTTGAAACCATTTCTAATATGAGATCACAAAATAAGCTTATAAAACAATAAAAAATCTTAAGCTTTTCAAATGTATGTAACTAGCCTAATATTATAATGTACTTTTTTTTAATTTAATTTTATTATTGATTTTTTTTTTAAATGTTAATTTTATGTTTTGTTGTTGTTATTCTGTCTTGCGTGCCTTATGTATATATGATAAAATAAACAAATATGATTCTTCATGGTCAAAATACTTCATAGTCATATTATTTTGTCCCAAGTATAAATAGTACAAAGTCTGCAAACCACTTTATTTGATATGAAGTGTAGTTTTATTTAGTGTTAGTATGAAAACAATTCAATAAAGAAATAATAATGACACACTGGTAAACTACCAAACTGTATGTAGACTCGTGTACAGCGACTGTATCCAACAGTTAATAACATACTGTAATAATATAGTGGCAAATGAAACGCATCAAATTAACATTTATATTCAAAATCTCAGTTGTTTTTCCATAATACTCCTCATCTCTATAATATCACACATTATGTGGGGTAATATATCTGTTTTAATTTCCAACCACAGAGAAGAGTAGAAATGTTACTGACAAAATATAATTTGAAATGAATATATCACTTGCTCCCAAGTAAATATTTTCCTCAAAAGCACATGTGAAAACAACCTTCTCTCGAAGGGTTATTTTCGTCATAACCGATTATCACAGATAAGTAAGGGCTCAGGCCAAACGGAAATGAGTTTAATCAGCGATTATGTGACTCATATTGTTTAATACTTTAATTTGAAGTTAAGAGGACAATGGCCAGATGTCCCAGCTCATCCGTGTCTTTCAGTTACCAGACATCTTTCCTCACAGTGCATGATTCTTAAGTGCTCAATGTTGATCTGGAAAGCAGATAGAACTCAGTATAATATTGTATTATAAAACAACTAATAGAAAGTATTATGATTTACCTCGATTTGATTATCTGGACTCAATGATACATCCAGAGACCTTCCACCAGCAGCACGACAATAATGAAAGGATAAGTGGATAAGTGCAACACTGTTATATGCTGGTGGCTGTCTGGAGGTTTTAAAATGAAAGCAATTTCAAAGACATCAAAATGAAAGAGTTAAACATGAGTTGTACTGAGTTAACATATTCAGAACCGCCGCTAAATGCAAAATCTACAGGAAGCGATTCCTTGACTAAAGGCTACTATTACTTGAAACTACAAGAGCTCAATAGAGATTAGAAACAACAAAACAAACTTTTGTAATGTTAGGGTATGTGTTTGTGCTATGTTCATTTAATTTTATTGTATCTTTAATGTACTTGTATTATAATATATATTGCTGCATACATATTGTGTTACCACATTTATCAAGGTCCCTGCTAAACTAATGGTTTCTGACTGAAATTAATTACATGGATCCAGTATCTTTAGAGAATCTACAGGACCTGTATTGTTTATTTTTATGTTCCTATACATTGCATGGTCAAATTAAGAATAAGAAAGAACTACTCTAATAAGATAAATCACACCATACTGCAACTGTACATTAATGTCAATTATATGGACAACGTAACACCATGATTTTTTTCTGCATTCAGTCATCTTCGGTGAGTCAGTCAAAGTTCATCAGTCCCCATCATCCTCCACGCTCCTGTGTGAATGCACAATACCGTTTCCCTCCCGCTCCAGCCGGTCCACCGCTACGCTCTCAAACGCCCTCCTCATTAATGGGTTCTCCTCTAAGACCTCATTAAAGCTGTCCACACTGAGCGAATAAAGTCTGCAGTATGTGTCCGCTCTGACGCTGGCTGTACGACGTCCACGGGTGAGCAGACAGATCTCTAGAAAAAATAAATAAACAAATCAGTTCTGTAGCAACCGTCTATTCTTGTTCATTGAGCTATTATCTAAATTTCTGTATTCAGTTTTGGTCTACTACACAATAGTATCTGTGTACTCTATAAAGTTTTTATCTGGTACAAGCCGGGAAAAATCTAACTCACCGCCGAAGTAGCAGCCGTCATTCAGTTTCTTCTCTTTATTGTCATGAGTGATCACACAGACGCAGCCATGCTGGATGAAGTACATCTTACGACCGAGCGTCCCTTCACGGATGATGAAATCACCCGGCTGAAAGACCTCGAAGCGTAACTTTGTGAGGAGCACTGTGACAAAGTGAGGATCAGCATTTGCAAAGAGTGGCATGTTAGCCACCAGCCCACGGCAGTTATAGTTGACAATCTCCTGCAGGTCAAACACACAATACAGGATGGATTAAGAGTGTCAGTGTAATCTACCAATACATCGAGCAGTTTAGTCCCACGTTTAAGTTCTAAGTCAGCTAAGAAATAATTTAGGATTAAGGAGTAGATGGATAAGAGTTTGTCATATTTAATTGAGACATGCTAGGCTATAACAAAAAGGACTGTATTTGAGAAATAAAACTTTGTAACCTTTATTACATTAACCCATATGATTTACTACTAAATTACTTTTAAACTATAGGCATGATTTTAGATCAACTACTTTACCTAACTTTTGGTCGTGTCAATTTTTTTAATTTTATTATAATACTTTTAAAGGGGTCATATGATGCGATTAAAATTTTTCCTTTCTCTTTGGAGTGTTACAAGCTTTTGGTGCATAAAGAAGATCTGTAAAGTTGCAAAGATTAAAGTCTCAAATCCAAAGAGATATTCTTTATAAAAGTTAAGAGTCAGCCACGCCTGCCTAAAACTCGTTCTAACACGCCCCGACATGTCTACTTCACGATGTGGGAAGATTTGCATAACGCTGCCCAAATGTTCACGCAAAGAAAGAAGGCGTAACTTTGATTCTCGCTGTAGTATTGCTGCTGCCGCCGTGTTGTGGAGACGCTGTGTGTTTCGTTGTGAAAGCGTAACTACTTTGTTTGGTCTTCCAAAAATGGACACGACTAGAAATCAGTGGTTAAGTTGTATTTACAATACTGTTCCAGAACACTTCAACCCAAATATTCAGATGTGTGCAGCGCAATTTACGGAGGACGAGGACTGTTTCCTGAACCAGTAGCCTACAATGCTTCTGTGCACATAGGCTGTTTCTATAAAGTGGGGCAATTCCAACTTTGCAAGGACAGTCTGGCGCTTCTGACTCACAGCCTGTAAGTATGTTTACATATTTAAAGAATTTGCCACTGATGATTCAAACGCAAGTATATGTTTACACGGCGCGATACGCAACGCAACGCGTAAAAAGACAGTATAAGTAATTATAATCAGTAATTATGCCCCCACTGGATGCAACAAATGCCTCGTTTATAATGGGTTTTAATGTTTTTGTCTCGTCGCTCCGGCCGGGACACGGCATCACAGTATGGTAGGGGCGTAACATTTCCATCACACGTTTGAGGTATTCGGCCAATCACAACGCACTGGATAGCTGGCCAATCAGCGTACACCTCGCTTTTCAGACCAATGAGCTTTGTAAAAATCAACGCGTTTCAGAAAGGCGGAGCATAGAGGAGAAACAATAATGTACAGTATGTGGAAAATAATGTGTTTTTTTTAACCTTAAACCGCATAAACACATTTCATTACACCAAATACACAAAATAATGTTCTTTTTAGCAACTTCATATGTCCCCTTTAATATTTTTTTCCAAATATATATTTACAAAATATATAATGCGATATATGCATGCGATAAATAATTTTTAATAAATGTTTATCATATACAATTTATAATAGATATTTATTATATACATTTATATAAATTAGGGCTTGCACAACTGATCATTTTAGTCAAACAAGTAGTCTGGTCAAATGTTTACCTTATGTAAATAATAGTTTGCGGTAACTTATTTCTGCTCATTTTCAAATTTTTTAAATGACATCATCAATTTGGGAGATAAAATGCAGGACTGAAAACCATTTAAACCAAAGCTCATCAATTTACCTATTTTAAATAGGACTTTTAAATAAGCAAATAATAAATAATATATTATTTTGCTATTATTAAATGAAATATGAATTTATTAATTGTCCAAACAAAAGAAACAGACATTTTGTTCACAGCTGGCAATCATGTGACTTCTACAACATTCTCCGCTGTGAATGTCAACCAAAATAAGAAAAGTCCTTTCTCAGGTGGAGCAAGTTATTACATGAAAGATGATCTGACCAAAACACGAAAGAAAGAAAAAATATAAGAGAAACCTCTTTTAGTGGGTCATTGAGTTCTTCGAGGATACTTTCTTCGTGAAATATCTTGCCCTGGAAGCGGTGCTCATAATACTCGTGGATCCTCTGCCTCATGTCAGCCGGCAGCTTGTGGAAGGACATGTACTGTTCCACCTGTTTGTACTGTAACAAACCAAACAACAAAACTGTTGACAAAGGGGGGGGGGGACAATGTCTCAAAAATGCTTTACTGAGCAATAAGTACCTTCTCTTGATACTGCCGATGGGAAGCATCCAAGGACTGGATCAGGTTGGTGGCATTGCCCAAGAACATGGCATAGCAGGTGGCGCCAATGATCATGCTGATCATCGTGAGCCAGACGTCAGTTGGTCCCTCAGGTGCCTGAGCACCATATCCAATACACAGCATATGGCTCATGGCCATAAAAAGGGCATAGGAGTATTGGACATCCCAAGTGGCATTCTGACAGAGAAAGACATATTGCACATTTAAAGCGAAATGTAAATGTTTAACATTTTCTTTAGGTAGCAGAAGTGCTTTTTCTGTTTGATTACAAACTAGATAACAAACAGAAAACACTACCCAAGATCCTCAAACATACCACCATGTTGTTTTTGGCGACCCAGCAGTTTGACGGGAAATCTTGCAACATGGGCACCATGAACTGCATGCAGCCATCCCAGTGACACAGCAGCAGCATCATTCCAATCAGATTCACTATGCGAACTACTGCGCTTGCAAGGTCATAGGTCAAATGGAAGATCTGTAAAAAAAAAAAGTTATAGAGATACAGTCAGCACTAGAATTGAATACTGTTTCTAGGTCCAAGGCTCTACTCGTTTCAACTGTACAATCTCAACAGCCATTTATGAGCACTGTTTATCCATATAACACATTTAAGTTAAGCCCCACTGAAGTGCCTTGAAACAGGAAGTTAGGGCAGGACATATCGAATCCATCATACCTGTTTTTTTTAAATAACCAATAGTGTTTAGTTTCTCTTCCCCCCAACATTGCGGTTTATAATGCAGAGGATATCTAACCATTTGCAATGTCTGATCTTTTGCATTGCATTACAGAATGATGTCATCAAAATCGTTGATCCGTATTGGTGTATATAAGAGACGGTAAGATTTGAATGCTTCTATCTTGTAATTATGAGTTTTGTCAGTGTTTCAGAGCTTATTGATATTCTTAACATATTCATACTAAAAATAAAAAAGTCACAGGGTACACAACAGTTTCAATGATGCATGAAAGAAGAATCACTGTCTGGCCATCTGAGACTTTGATTTAGAGAGAAATGTTTTGGTAGTATTATAGGATATTGTAACAGAGTATATTAACCCTGTTTGTTGTTTGCTTTTGGAAGTTGATAGAGTGTTTAGACCTGGAACAGGTGGCACATCAGACCAAATGGGTTTGAGTTGGTAACACAAATTTGCGTTGACCAACAGAAATCTGGCTGGTTTGAAATTGACTTCTGTGTGAGCTGTAGTTCATATATCGATACATTATTGACAATAGCCAATGGACACTTTTCTACCCGCAAAATGTCTCTAATGTGAACACACATTTCTCCTAATAATTTTTATGTTATGGGGATAAATGATAAATGGCATTTTAAAATTCAAAATAAACAAAAAATAAAACACTAAAGACAAAAAAACAGTCATTTTAAAAATGACAAGTGAATTCTAGGCATCACAACATTATAATGTATAATTACAAGTACGAAAATTAAAGGGATAGTTCACCCAAAAATTAAAATTCTGTCATTAATCATCATGGTACTGTTGAGAATGTGCGTCAAAAACTGACACAGAAGAGAGGAATTGTTGAATAAAGTCTTTTTTTCTGTGCACACAAAAAGTATTCTCATACTGTAGTTTCATAATATCACGGTTGAACCACTGATGTCACATTAACTATTTTAACAGTGTCCGTACTACCTTTCTGGGCCTTGAACATGTCAGTTGGATTGCTGTCTATGCAGGGTCAGAAAGCTCTGAATTCATCAAAAATGTCTTATTCTGTGTTCTGAAGATTAACGAAGATCTTACGGGTTTTGGAACGACATGAGGGTGAGACAGAACCTTAATTTTTGGGTGAACTATCCCTTTAAAATTAATCTTGAGATTTGCTAAAGATTACGTTTAACAGTGTTATTAATTATTAGTGATTTTAAACATTAACTTTAATTTAGTGTTATATATTGTCAAAGGTAATGTAAATGTAAAAACACTAAAAACTCATTAAACTCCTCCAGTATATTAACGTCAAACGAGGACGAGGAGAGACTGAGACTGACTGTGGAGGTTTGGAATCAGTTTCTTATGGAAAGACAAAATTCTTGTCATTGGAATATTGTAAGTCATTCTAAAAATCACTGTCATAGTGCATTTTAATGTTTCCCTCAGACAAAAGTCAAATTTTCTGCAACTATATTTCATTCTTTGCTATTCTAGTCTCGATTTCCTCTATTCTTTTCTTTTCCTGTCCTGTTTTGCTCACCTCTTCCCACTGATGAATGTAACGTATAAGTCTGGACAAGCGCAGCAATCTGAGCAGACTGAGGATCTTGGTGAAGCGCACGATGCGCAAAGCCCTGGCGGTGCGGTACACCTCTGCCGACTCAAGTCGTGCCTCAATATCCACCACCAGGAAGATGTAGTCGACCGGAATGGAGGAGATGAAATCCACCAGAAACCAGCCTCGCAGGTAACGCCGACTGATCACTTGCGGGTCCAGGATGATTTGGGAGTTATCACCTTCCATAATGCCGGTACGAAAGTTTAAGACAAGGTCAGCCAGGAAGAGGGTGTCGGAGGCCACATTGAAGGTGATCCACGGTAGCGTATTCTGATCCTCAAAGAAGGTGATGCCCCATGGCAAAATGATGAGGTTGCCCATCATCAGGCACAGCATCACAAAGTCCCAAAAAAACCTGTGTGTGAAGATGCATGATGTAAGGAACCAAGGATGGATTCTGGAGAACTGTATGTACATTAAAATTAATATCTACAACCAACCATGTCATTCATCATGTCAACAATTCTGTGCAATAATATAATTATTTTTATATATATTATAGCCAATAAATTGATACATTTTAAAATATTTCCTCTAAATAAATAAAAAAGCTCAAGAGCTCAAGCGCACTTGGGTTACACAGCAGGACAATGATACCAAACACACCAGCAAGTCCACCTCTGAATGGCTCAAAAAAAACAAAATTAAGGTTTTGGAGTGGCCAAGTCAAAGTCCGGACTTAAATCCAATTGAGATGCTGTGGCATGACCTTAAACAGTCCTTTCATGCTCGAAAACCCTCCAATGTAGCTGAATTAAAACAATTCTGCAAAGAAGAGTGGGCCAGAGTGGGCAGTCGTGGCCTAATGGTTAGAGAGTCGGACTTGTAACCCAAAGGTTGTGGGTTCGAGTCTCAGGGCCAGCAGGGATTGTAGGTGGGGGGAGTGAATAACCAGCGCTCTCTTCCACCCTCAATACTGCGACTGAGGTGAGACCCTTGAGCAAGGCACTAAACCCCCAAGTGCTCCCCGGGTGCCGCAGCATTGGCTGCCCACTGCTCTGGGTGTGTGTTCACTACTGCGTGTGTGCACTTGGATGGGTTAAATGCAGAGCATAAATTGTGAGTATGGGTCACCATACTTGGCAACACATCACTTCACTTTCTTTTTCAAAATTCCTCCACAGCGACGTTGCCAGATTCATGGCCAGTTATCGCAAACACTTGATTGCAGTTGTTGCTGCAAAGGGTGGCACAACCAGTTATTAGATTTAGGGGGCAATTACTTTTTCACGTAGGGCAAGGCAGGGTCGGACAGCTTTTTTCCCTTAATAATCTAAATTATTTTGTATTTACTCGGGTTATCTTTGTGTAATATTACAATTTGTTTGATGATCTGAATCTTTTAAGTGTGACAAATATGCAAAAAATGTAAGAAACAGGAAGGGGGCAAAGACCTTTTCACAGCACTATATATAT
>NW_015505295.1:818358-839813 GCF_001515645.1 Sinocyclocheilus grahami
GAGAACTGAATCTCACACCTCTCTATATATATATATATATATATATATATATATATATATATATATATATATATACATGAATAATACTGAAATATAAAAATATAAGAACATTAATATCAGTCACTCATTTATTTGTAATTCAAACACTAATCATTTTAACTTAAATGCTCTTTTGTATGAATTTTGATGTTGCCTCTAAACTAAAGAACATATAGGTTACAAAAAATGTGAAGAAAAATTCAGTGCAGTATTTCCTTGTGGTTTAAAAATCCAGGCTGATAACCTAAAGGTCAGAAGTTTGAACCAGTCTTTCAGGGTGCTATAGGGTGACTGTCCCTGTAACTTAATAAGGCGTCTACCTATGGCAACATCATGTGTTTCGTGGAAATAAATTCAACCAGCCCCAGACGTTTGCCGATAAATAAAAGATTTTCTGAGAAACAAATATGTGACTCTGAAAAGCACACCTCGTAATCGATTACAAATTAATTCATAATGGACATACATTTTGATTTAAAAGTTCAAGCACATTCATAAGTATCAATAAGTATCTACGACCTTGAGTGAATAGGTTAATTACGTCAATTACACGTGTTGCAAAACATTCCTCTCCATGTTAATTACTAAAGTGGTAATGGAGAGTCGTAAATGTACTGTACAGTATGCGACTGTTTAAACTGGATATGCAGCCTTTTACGCACTACCGTACATCTGCTCGGTGGTTTGAAGTTTCCATCAGTGGTCATATTTTCCAAAGCAGCATCAGTCACCTGGAATGAATGGGTATTTTGAATACACTTTCTAATGATGTATATCATATGGTTGGCATTTGATGTAAGAATAAAAGCAAGAGTGAATAAAATCGAGGTTGTATTATCAGTATCAGACAATTCCAGTGATGACAACGACTGACCTGAGCTCTAGGTAGATTTGAGCACTTTAAGACACTGTGGATTTTATCAAAAGTTACGAACTCTATGATAATTCTCGTCACAACCCTAGTGACAACCCTAGTGAAAAATAAATATACTAAAATATATTTGAAATACATTAGTTTCATGCTAAGTATACTACAAATACATTTACATATTTATGTACATATTAAAAATGTAGTATACTAAATTGGTATACTTAAAGTCTGCTAAATTGAACTAATTTTGTACTTAATGCACTTTATTGTGCAGAAGTAGTGCTGATGTCCAACTAAAGATATTCTGAAGTATATTTGATTGTGCTAAAGTGGAACTATTGCAAGTATACTTCAGGTACACATCTTGCATTTAAAGACCGATATATTTAAAGATCATACAATCCTCATCAATAGTGATATTAAAACACATTTTAGGCTTAATATTAAGAAATGTGCATTGTGCACAAGTAGTACTCCAAATAAAGTTTAATTATAATTGTATAAATGTCAGTAAATGTTGAACTATACTTTGCATGATATAAACGTATTTTAAATATATTACTTTTTTACTAGGCTAAAATCTACTGACAGCCTTGTGAATGGATAAAAAAAAATTGACAATTTTTTTTTCAGTGAATGAAAAAATTTAATTAAATTTGAACCATCTTACTCACATCAGTCATACTCATATACTCATATCAGTTGACCACCCATTAGCTAAATAAAATGTATTGGTGGTGATTCAAGTTGATGACCTATTTACCTTCATCATATTTTCCCCATTAAAAAATGTCAATGAATAAATGTCAGTAAATGTTGAACTATACTTTGCATGATATAAACGTATTTTAAATATATTACTTTTTTTACTAGGCTAAAATCTACTGACAGCCTTGTGAATGGATAAAAAAAATTGACAATTTTTTTTTCAGTGAATGAAAAAATTTAATTAAATTTGAACCATCTTACTCACATCAGTCATACTCATATACTCATATCAGTTGACCACCCATTAGCTAAATAAAATGTATTGGTGGTGATTCAAGTTGATGACCTATTTACCTTCATCATATTTTCCCCATTAAAAAATGTCAATGAAGAAGTTATAAAAATTGTTATAATAGTAATTAATGATATAATAATTTCTTAGCATATGATTCTCTACATTTACTACATTTAAATAATACTCCATTATGTGCTTCATCGTGTTTTCTATGAGAAACGAACAGTACATTGAACAGTACTGTTATTGTTAACTAAAACTTTTTTTTTTAAACTGTTAACTGAAAATAAAATACTAAAAAAATAATTTTTTTCTTATTTAAATTAGTAAGCAAGGCAACATTTCTCATTTTTTGGGGGGGTTTAAGTACTAAAATTACTTAAACTGAAATTACATTTATCACAGTAAATAGACATTTAAAAAATAATCTGTGATACAGAAATGCTCTTTTCACAGTCACCATCATATTTTCACCTGTTAAAAAAGTATAGAAATGTAAGTTTAAAATATAAAAGTGTTGAATGTTATCTGGAGTTAAAGTAATTAACAACAGTGTTACCAGCAACTGGGCCAGGAAATGTAAGACTCAATTGATCTGTGTTGATAAAATGGTAACAGTTACTGGCTCATGGGTTTGTTTTACTGTATCTAAAACGACGACTCTGGCACATTAAACAAAGACATGAAACTGGTGATTCTAGTGCCTAAAATTAATTAAATATTGAAAAATTTTGTTTTTTAAACATATTTTCCTCTTTGAAACAGGTTTGTAGATTGAGTTCCTATTATACCCATCATGTCTTGCTTTCTAAAAACGCAATCCGTTTATCCCTTTAAATTCTGCTGCTTTCTCTGCATACGTGTTTCAGACAAAGAGCATCAACCTGACACTCTGCAACCAAGTGGGTCCTTCCAGCCCATCCACGAACACTGATACCCTTTCCAGCTAATGGTAACTCAATAAGTTAAAGCGCTGTAACTGACCTGTGCTGCATTGTGCTTTTTACTGTGGTGATTGAAAGGGTTGTGCTTTAAAGACCTGATTTGTGGCGTAAGTGCTTGTTGACATTGTATGATTATTGATAGCAATTTATTAAAGTGACCTTTAATTGCAAGGTGTTTTCAGTTTTACAGTCACTATTTGTAAATACATTTATTTTTATTCATATTTTTACCCTGAAGAAAGGGGTACCTGCTTTTTGAAATAAGTCGTTCACATAATGCTAGGCCCATCCAAAATGATAAAATTAAAATAATAATAATACAAAAATATTGTTAGAAGTTTAAATTCTGTAAATACTCTACACTCTAAACGTAAAAATAAATAAACAACAACAAAAAAACATTTTGAGCACTCAAAATGACAATTTGATGGCCTTGTTTAGTTACAATTATTTACGCATATAGGCTAAAGTAAATGTTTTAGCTGAATTTCATGTCATGTCAAGTTGATGATTTAAGGTCTGCCATCATTGTAACAATTACCAGTTTATGTTAATTAAAACATATAATGCACTGTATCAAGTCCATAAAAAGTTCTATGCAAATAATTCTCTATATTTACATTTAAATTATTCACAATTATGCACTTCATTTCATGTTTTCAATGTATATGGAGCAGTATTGTTATTGTTAACTGAAACGAACACAAAAAAACATTAAAACATTACGTTAACTTGCATGAAATTTAAAAAGAAAGATATAAAGATATAAAAGACATTTATTTTAAGTTAGTAACTCATTTTCATTTTAGTTTAAGTTGAAGTACTTAAATTACTAAAACTAAAAACTAAGTAGACATTTTATATTAAAAAACGAATGAAAATTGACAAAATGACTAAAAATATACTTATTTATATACATACATGAAAATTAAATCCAAATATTATTACATTCTAAAATAGTATATTAATTGTACTAAAATAATAGTGGAAGAACAAAGTGTAACATGGAAACTCATAAGGAAAAAAACAAAACAAAACATGAAATTAAATAATAATAAATTGGGCAAATGGGTCAGAACCGCAAACCCATTTTTGCTTTTATTGTTGGTTTGACTTAAAAATTCAGCGTATTAAAAACAGCATCCATTTTGTTACCATACTACTGTAATCAAGTACATTTGGTTATTTACTTGGTAAGACTAATTGTTAGAGTCTACTGTGACATTCACATCAACACTACCCTTGTTTGACGTTCTGCCAAGTTATATTTTCCCTTTCCCCTGCGTCACTCACCTGAAGTCACTATATGGATGTATAATCCAAACCCCAAATGACTTGACCCGTTCCTGCTCGGCTGCAACCCCCTTCGCACTCCCAAACATTCGCAGAGAGAACTTGTTGACCCCTGGCTGCAGCATGGAGCTGAACTGTCTCTGGAGAAATGTGGACTGGTCAGCGAAGACCCTTTCCTCTGATTCGGATGGCTGAGGGGCTCCTGCAGGCTCCGTTGACTCTGCCATGGCTTTGTCGAGGCAAGGCGGAGTGGATGTGGTCACAGTGGTGGTTGCTGTTGTGCCATCTAACCCTGCGGTCACCTCAAGGGATTTTGAGGTGGGACTGGCCCCTGAGTCTGTGCGTTCCTGGTGGTTCACAACGGACAGCAGCCTTCGGCTCACGTCCTCGCCTGCTTGCTCTCCTCGCAGTAAAGTCTTTGAAGAGGAACGCCAGTTGGTTAAGGAGAAGCCTCCTCTGGAGCCGAGCTTCGAGTCACCATTTGAAGCCAGAGGCTGTCCATCACCATCCATAATTCAGATCTGATGTTAATGCAGGTTCAGGTTGATGACTAGTTTGGCAGGTGGAGTCTCAAGAAGAGAGTGAGGACATGATGCTTTCCAAATCCAGAATCCTTTTGTATTTGGAAACCAAGGTTTGTTTACAAAACCTCAGGTTTTCAATACGAATTGGTCTAAATATGACTTGAACACCTCTTTAAGATGAATGTATTTGTTAACTTGTCTTTAAATACTCGTAATGCAAACTTAACCTTCTTTTAAAACTCTTTCTTGAGTATGAACACAAAGCATTAGGTCTCAACTAGCGTTTTCAAAAAGCCCAAACATGTCCATTTATTTGGCCTACTGTAAGTTTACCAGTACAAACGGACTCCCAAAACTTCCAAGGAGAATCCAGACGTCCCTCTCTGCGTAATTCATCCGCCCTTGGAAAGCTCCTCTGGGAATAGCATTTATTGTCAATATTATTCTCCGGTATCCACTTTCCACACATTTATCATCTCGCGCGCGGGCAGATTCTCCTCAGCATTAGCGCGGGTTTACTTGTCCTCAAATCACGCGTCAATTATTACATAAAGAACGGGATGAAACCCACAGAGGTTTGAGTATAATCGGCTTCTTGATGGCAGGCGCTGTCTTTATCTCCCTCTCTGCTGACACCTGCGTGTTATCTGTTCAACAAGCTGTCAGGATGAACAGGTAAGGGCGAGAGCGTCACACCTCAGCGGCCCGGCTGGGGAGGAAATGGGCGTGGCTAACCTGTGCTAGAGGACACGGAATACGCTGGAGGCTCACTGTGTATTTACCTGAGGCTGCTGTGAGCTTTAGAAATACACTCTGCCTGTGTGCAGAAATACACTGTATGCATATTTAAGGAACAAATTCTTTAAAAAATGTAGTATTTGTTTGTTTTTGTTTTTAAAAATGCTATTTAAAAAAATGGTTTGTTTTCTAGCAGTAAATTAATCGAATCATGTAGTATGTATTTATGTATGTATAAA
Source organism: Sinocyclocheilus grahami (assembly GCF_001515645.1). Lineage (NCBI taxonomy): Eukaryota > Metazoa > Chordata > Actinopteri > Cypriniformes > Cyprinidae > Sinocyclocheilus > Sinocyclocheilus grahami. The sequence goes on from NW_015505295.1 coordinate 824,010, forward strand.
TATATTTATTTAAAATACCTATATAATATAATTTAAACAATGTTTTTAATTTTGTATTAAAATTGTAAAATGTATGTGTGGAAATTTTATCTAAATTTGACTGATTTATGTATTTATTTAAAATATATTTGTACTTTTTGTGAATTATTTTTTTTAAAGGTTTTGCATTTTCATTAGTGGTTTTGTTTGCTGGTTTCCAAAACGTAATTCAAAACCCTCCTAAAAAATAATTTTGTGAATTCTGTCCTCCAAATTAAATTTGAATATACTTTTGCTAGTTGTTGGGGCATTAAAAGGAAATTACTAATTTATTCAGACGAGACCATTCCCATGAATGTCAGGTCAGAGCACGTTTTTATTGGGGTAAGTTGTCACGTGTGTTGTTATAACTTTCTAAATTAATTAACTTTCATTTTAACTGTAAATTTACCCCAAACAATGGTTGGATATTTTTTGGATGTTACCTTTTCCATTCTTGAGGTTTCATTAATTGTTTTACTGTTTAAAATTTGCTTTAAATATAAGATTTCATATTTCAAATAGGTTTCTCAAATCAGTGTCAAACTGCAGGTTCCAATTGTGACAACTTACCCCATACAGTCTATGTGTAATGATATGGGTTCATAAAAGGAAAAGTTGTGGTAAATGAGCTGTACCTTACTTATTGGGCAAAAATGGTGGAACATTTTTTTGTAGCCAAGACTTTAAGGTATCAGGCTATACAAAAATATAACATAAAAAGTGTGACAACTAGCAGCATTGTTTATTCTTGCACAGTGTAGTGCAGGCCTATCGTTGCTCACATCAGGGCATCAGTAAACTCAGTGAGTTCAACGTATAGTATCTTGTTTCGACGACTGTCAATCCTGCAAAGTGCCATGTATCGTGTTTCTGAGTCTGAGTATAAGTGAGATGCTTTACCTTTGGCAAGCAAGAGGAAATAATTAAAGACACGGCCTTTGCTATACACAGGCTTTCTACAAAGAGGTGGGGAACACGGCCAAATGTGCTGGCTCATGTTCTGCAGTGTTGTACTGTGTGTCCACTCATTTAATTGTTTTATGTAAACACAGCTCCAGGGCCTGTTTTGACAAACACAATTTTGTTCACTGTGTTCATATACAGTAGGTAACTGGAAAAATGTAGCAAAATTCAGGTAAAATTATCTGCAAAATGATCAAATGTAGATCATCTTTATTGGAACATTTTAACGCAAACGAAAGCCAGAATCATAAGTGGTTTCGTTGTTTACAGTGTAATTTGAGCCATCTGAGAAACAAATTTGAGTCGAGTTGTTACTGTAAATCCTCAGAGAACTTGAGTGTTCAAAAGGAAAATACAAAAGAGGTGCAAAAACATGGAGACAATAAATATAAACCACACATACTGTGCAATGAGCCTGAGACCACCAGTGAAAACTCTTCTAATTTACCATTCAAATTTATTTTCAGATATCAGTTAGGGGCTTAAAGTGAAAAATATTAAATATTTATTAATGATCTATTTATTTCTTTGTTTTGTACATGTTTTTAAATAGCTACTAAAGACTTTTTAATTATATTATAAATTTTTTTATTATATTTTGAACACTGCTTTTCACTGAGGTCTCATGACTTATCATAATCATGATATCTTATCATGATACACCATAATCAGATTATAATCCTGGAATGCAGCATCTGCAGTTCATAACTCGCCTCAGATATTGAACTGATATGCCTATTAATCAGCAGCGCTCTTGAGGAACCTCCTCTTGGTAAGCAGGAATTATACTGATAACAGTCCCATCATTAGAGTCATTTGAAACGGTTTTCTTGGTCATACGACTTTACACGGATCTGCATTTGGTGGTGTTGTTGTTATGGAGGTTTGTGCTACATTCATATTGAGACTGAGTCCTTGGAAGGCGCCAAAAAGAGAGCTGTCACTTTTGGTGGGGGTCTTGCTTATTATGTTTGCCCTCTGTACAGGTGCCTGAAAAATGTACATATAGCCTACTATAAGTTAGCCACTGTATTCTGTTGTTTCAGCAAATATAATTTTTAAGTGAGTACAAACGTACCTTCGTGAAGCGGTGTGGGCTTCTGTAATGTGCCCTCACTGCGGTTCTTTATGCGTTCTTTTGCGCAAATTTGACTTGCCTCAGTTTCCTGCTCAGACAAAATACAAACAATTACATTATAATTTAAGCCATGAAGATCAGCTAATAACGCCTCAGATATTGAACTGATAGGCCTATTAATCAGCAGCGCTCTTGAGGAACCTCCTCTTGGTAAGCAGGAATTATACTGATAACAGTCCCATCATTAGAGTCATTTGAAACGGTTTTCTTGGTCACACGACTTTACACGGATCTGCATTTGGTGGTGTTGTTATGGAGGTTTGTGCTACATTCATATTGAGACTGAGTCCTTGGAAGGCGCCAAAAAGAGAGCTGTCACTTTTGGTGGGGGTCTTGCTTATTATGTTTGCCCTCTGTACAGGTGCCTGAAAAATGTACATATAGCCTACTATAAGTTAGCCACTGTATTCTGTTGTTTCAGCAAATATAATTTTTAAGTGAGTACAAACGTACCTTCGTGAAGCGGTGTGGGCTTCTGTAATGTGCCCTCACTGCGGTTCTTTATGCGTTCTTTTGCGCAAATTTGACTTGCCTCAGTTTCCTGCTCAGACAAAATACAAACAATTACATTATAATTTAAGCCATGAAGATCAGCTAATAAGTGTCCAATAATTTTATAAGCGTGTTTTTGTACCTTTCCCTGTGCAGCTCCGTTTGGCAAGTCCTCAACCAGGATGAGTCGTGTGCTGTCTGACCGTAGCAACAGGGGGCGCTCTTCCTGCGGACGGTTTTGCCTTCTTCTTCTTCGGTTTTATGGCGGGTAGCACCTATGTTAAGGTACATTATCGCCACCTACTGTATTGGAGTGTGAACCAGAGTTTACCCTTTCATAATAAGAGGACACTTTTTTTTTTTATTAATAATAATAATATTTACTAAATAAAAAATAATAATAATTTACTTCTTTACCTCAAGAAGATTTTCCCACTCAATTCTCTTAATCAGCTCTGTTCTCTTAAGATACAAAAATAAACTTTCTAGTCCAGAAGTAAATATACGGTTTTGCCTTTCCGGCTAAATCCATCCTTATCCCCCGTGACGGGGGTCAGCTGTCGGAAGGGGGCACCCAGGGGATTTCTTCACCACGGCATCCATCTCTCCTTTAGCATGTCTTAATGAACTTGAGTCTTTCTCAAACAAAGTGATACTGAAGTTCAAGATTGAAGATGTTTCAGTAAAGAAGTGTATTTCAGCTACTCCAGTTTCATACGACCCAATCTAATAAATAAATGTAAGCACAGGCTGCGTTAAAACCTAGGGACAAAATCAGATAGACCAATCAATTTATAGTAAACAATGCAAAATTTAAAAAAAGAGACATTTTTATGTTTTAAGTATATCTTTACGTGTGTATCTTTATATCTTCTATGTATGAAGATTACATCTTAGAACTAGAATTTTAGAATTTTACATTTACAATATATTTAAATACAGTATTTATGAATAAAGTATTTATTCAAATGAATGCAACTTTGGTGAGCATGAGAGACTTCTTTCAAAAACATGTTACCAACCCTATATATCTATAGCCTACTGTATTCATTGTGCAAACATGCTATTTACATGTGATAATCATGTATCTACTGCAGGCTACTTACAATGTACAAATAAATAAATGTATCCTTAGGTCGAATGCACTGAATTAATTAATAGCCTATAATAAATAATAGCCTATTAACTTAATAGGCTATTTTTTTATTATATTAATTAATTCAGTTAAATAGTAACATTAAGTAACATAGATAATTAAACTAAAATAACATTACTACATTTGATAATCGCTCATAAAATGCACTTATTTCGTTGTGTATTGTAAGTATAGTAGATATGATCAAATAACATACAATATTAATTTCTTCATGTAGATCATACAGAAAAACATTTAGCATAAAGGTCCGACATACCTGATATTTGTTGAAACTCTTCAAATGCATATCATTTGATCCAAGGAAGCTGACGCTCAAACTCTAGATTTCCAGCAGCAGTCTTGTTGGGCTCCATGTTTTTAAAGCCAGCTCCCTCCCTGCATCTGTCCCAGCTAATTCCCAAATGACGTAATTGTTTATAATCACATTAGTGATGGCAGGAGTTTCACAGTCATGATGTTGCTAATATCAGTTTGATCTCAACTATGTGTAAAAATCAATATTTTAGTAAGGTGAAGCTGACCAACTATTTTCTTTAAACTTACAGCAACTTAAACAGTTGAAGAGAAATACCTGCTGTATGATTATTGATCTTAACAGATTAAGGGTAAGATCTTTCCTCCCAACAGATGGGAAGGTAGGAGGGAAAACAGATTGAGGAGCTTTACAGACAACATGAGATGAACATGTGAATGAAGTCAGCTTTGAAAGGATGATGTGACGAAAAGTCATTTTTAAAGGTGACATATCATGAAAATCTGACTTTTCCAGGTTTTGAGTGCTATAATCAGGTCCCCAGTGCATCTACCAACAAAGGAAATGTGAAAAAGATTAACCCAGTAACTTTGTTTTGGGAAGCCTTTTTCTGCAAGTGTCTGAGAAAACGAGTGCGTCAGATTTCGCTCCCTAGGTGACGCTCCCTAGGATCTCATTATAATATTACCGCCCCTTAATCTGTAAGTTTCCACCCATGGTGCCATCATTTTGATTTCACAAGCGACAGCGGTGTACCAGCTCTAATGCCATGGCTAAAGTTTGAGCAAAACTTGCTAACTGTTCTGTCTTTGGCTGCACAGACAAGCACAGAACACTGTTTATAGAGTCCCAGCCTCAGAGGAGACAAGCAGTGGATTTATTACCTTTAACATAAACAGCTGTTACACTATTCAGCCTCAGACAACCTGTTTCTAATTCACAATTTGACAATACAAAATTAGTCATATTATATTATTTTCTACTAATACATTTTATTGGGCCATAAAGACTCTAGTATGAACACTTTGTCCATTGCCTCGCAAATATTATCCATGAAAAATTATATGTGAACATTATTGTTGCTGTTCATTAGGTGGTATTGTGGTTTTTTATTGCACTTTAGCAAATACTGTATTTAGCTTGTATGTTGGGTATGTGTTGTTTTAGTCTGTTTCTCACTTGACAGTAGATCTGGAATGACTAAATGACTGTAGTAGATTACGTCTGCTAGAGTGATGCTTTCTAAATAAAGCTGGGTGGATGGTTAGAGAGAGAAAAGTTCAGCTTTACTGTCTACACACTAAGCTGTGCTCTTTAAATCTTTTGGCCATGAAAGAAGGCCAATAATAATTCTCTTAATACGTCTCTGGATTATTTCATTCTTTCATCGTTCATCATATCTTAGACTTGACATGTTTTTGTTTTATACATTTACATATTTTTAGAATCCCTACCATTGTTGCATTACTGCAACATCTTTACAATTATTTTTAAGGAATGATGAACATTTGCTGAAGATTTACTCACCCTCAGGCCATCCGAGATGTAGATGAGTTACAGTAGTTTTTTCATAGGAACAGATTTGGAGAATTTTAGCATTACATCACTTGCTCAACAATGGATCCTCTGCAGTGAATGGGTGCCGTCAGAATGAGCTGAAAAAACTGCTGATAAAAACATCACGATAATCCAAACGACTCAGTCCATCGTGTGAAGGGAAATCCATCATTAAGGTGTTTTAACTTTCTGGACAAAATACAAACTCTTCATCCAAAACAAAGTGAAAAAATGAATTCCCTGTTGTCCTCTCACATCAAAGTCCACCAACATATTTGTACAGAACTGTTTTAGGGTCTCTTTTTTTTTTAAAATTTGTAAACAGTTCTTGATCTGTTCATAGTTATCTTCTAATTCAGACAAGATGGCTGTTTCAAACACAGATCTTTTCATTTCAGAAGACATTAACTGTGGACTGGAGTCATGTGGAATATTGTGATGTTTTCATTCAATCATTCTGACGGCACCCATTCACTGCAGAGAATCCATTGGTGAGCAAGTGATGTAATGCTAAATTTCCCTAAAAAATAAAATCTATATGGTGGATGGCCTGAGGATGAATGCAAATTAATTTTTGGATAAACAATTCCTTTAAATGCATGCCTCATACCCATTGGAGATAAAATATTAAGACTGCATGGAAAAACATTTTAAGATTTAATACTCAGAGCTTCAAACAATTCCTGAGGGATTCTTATCATTGAGTTGTAAAGCCAAAGGATGATAAAGTGCAGAAGAGTTTCATAGTATTCAACTCTAGCTAAAGCACTGCACTAACATCCAATTAAGTGCCCAAATTTTAATTTCATTTCAGCAAAGTATATTATCTGCACACATAGTCAATATAGAAACAACATTACAAGAACGATGTGATTGTAAAAACATTTTGCCTGGAGAGCCGCTGTGAAAACACATTCACAGCAAGCAATCACAGGCCCTTTATTCTAGTCACAACATATATTTATTCATATTTACAAATGTATACAGTCAAATCCATACAAAGACACAAAATGAGACGTCCGGTTCACTAAATAAATACAGTAAATGTGTGCTGAGGGACACAATCACCAGAACACTGCTGCTCTGTTACTTGGTTTGAATTGAACTGAATACAAACAGTGTGTTGCGATGCATCTGCGCTTAACAGCGAAGGGCTAAAATGCGCAAAACAGATTTGCCCGATAAATAACTATATTGTAACAGTGATGCTGTTTTGTCAGTTACTTTCTCAAATGGAGTGTTACGTTAATGCTTTTTCCCCATCAAATACATTTTCCTCTTCTTATGGCTGTCCAAAAATATCATTAGCCACAATTGGCTGGAAGAACTGAATCTGAAGGGAGTATTTATTCAAAAACCCTTCAAATGTCCAATCAATCACGCAAGCATGACAGTTTACTGGGATCTTCTAGATGTCCCAAGTTCCTCACATTCTCCCGCTGCACACGGAGCTGTTCTCACATTATGGGAAGATGATTGAGAAATCATATACTTCTGCTTTATTTAACTCCTCTTTACTAGAAAACTTTATGCAAAGTCAGTTCAGCTCCATGGTATCTCTCTTGGCATGTGAGTCCTCAGGGTTTTTTGGCGTAAGACAGAGACGTTGTTTGAAGACGAATGTCATTGTCACCGACTGATGTCGCGGTTGCCCTCCCAGCTCTTGCCGGAGCTCTGGTCAGCGCTGCTGATGGTGCTCTGAAAGAAAGGATGTCTCAGGGCTGCAGCCAGAGTGAGACGCTTCGTTGGCTCGTACTCCAGCATGGCCTCGATCAGATCGAACAGCTGGTGATGCTCTTCAGCTTCAGATAGAAGATATCTCTGAGAGAGAGAAGGCAATAAAGAATATTGTATGAGAACATGTGTCATGTGACCACCCAGATTTATATACACATAAAAAACAAATTTATATATATATATACAGTGGGGCAAAAAAGTATTTAGTCAGCCACCAATTGTGCAAGTTCTCCCACTTAAAAAAGATGAGAGGCCTGTAATTTTCATCATAGGTATACCTCAACTATGAGAGACAAAATGAGGAAAAAAAATCCAGAAAATCACATTGTAGGATTTTTAAAGAATTAATTGGTAAATTCCTCGGTAAAATAAGTATTTGGTCACCTACAAACAAGCAAATATATATATATATATATATACGGTCTGTTACTTACCCGTAAAGGTTTGCAGTTTTCTCTGACGTATCTTCCTGCTGAAGAGTTCTCGTCCCAGTCCAGACGTCCACGATAAAAGTATTTCTGTTTCCTGTGGGGTGGAGAAATTATTTTAGTCGCACAACCTGTTGCGCATGTAAGCAAGAAAGACATGGAAACTATACTTAGAAGACTTAGACTTATACTTAAAAGGCTTTAGAAAATTCCAATCAGTGTCAAAAATGTACCTAGTCTTACGAATCATACGGGAAGGAACAGGGCCCGAAATTCTCTCCATCATGGCTAAATGCTCCCGATTATCATGAGTCTGAGAAGCAAAAATAAAAAATTTACATGAATAAACATGACATAGTTTGACTCTTACACACAGATTTAGATACACATTTAAACATTTTATACATTTAAACTTGTTTTGTGTTTTGTCAGGTTTCACAATACAGGTGCAACACATACTGTATGTTCCTGTACAGATATCTGTGTGCGCGTGAGAAAGAGAGAGCATTAGTGAGCGCATCGGAGGTCAAAGTGTTAATGGCAGGTGTTTGGCTTCAGTGTGCTTATGTGCACGCCTGTAACCCTTTGGCCAGAGTCTATCTGATCTTAAGCTGCTTAGTGAACATAAACAAGAGTTAGTAGACTGTGTAGATCTGCTGTCATGACTCAGAAAGCTGGCATGAAAAAGGAAGTAGTGGAGTTAGATTTTGTACCTGGAAGAGAGTGAAGCCGAGGTAGTACTCAAAGAGTATGCAGCCTATACTCCACACGTCACACGGCTGACTCCAGCCCAATTCTGCAAGAAAAAACAACTGGGTTTAATACTGAGTTATGGAGTCATCTAATGGTGACATCATGTTACTGCATCATAACCTTATAACCAGGACACTGTACAGTATATTCAGTCAGCAGCAAGTGTGCAAACTGTTAAGGTCGAAAGCTGCAAAAATGTGAATAAATCGCAATTACGAATCTCTGCAAGGAGTGCAGGTGCATTAAAATCTATACATTACCATTGAAAATGTTTGAGGTCAGTAATATTTTATTATTATTATTTTTTTTTTAATTAATACTTTTGTTCAGCAAAGACACACTAAATTAATTAAAGCAGCACACCTGCTTTTAACATTTATAATAAGAAATGTTTCTTGAGCAGCAAATCAGTATATCAGAATGATTTCTTAAGGATCATGTGACAAAAGAGTGGAATAATGATGCTGAAAATTCAGCTTTGCAATTACAGAAATAACATGCATTTTAAAATATATTAAAACATTTAAATTATAATATTTTTACAATATAAATAATTAACGCAGCCTTGGCAAGCATAAGAGACTTTCAAAATCATTTTAAAATCTTACCGACCCAAACATTTTTATAGGTAGTGTACATACAAGTAAGAGTGCCCACTAACTCATTTATATTTAGCAAAGCAACATATTTTTTATAACATAATATTTCATAACAGATTAAGGTTGGGTATAAGCTTTCATGGAAACCAGTCTTACGTTGGACAATTCCCTGCAGTCATTGTGGTCTCCAGCTGGCTCTAATTAAATTCTTTGAGGTGGAAAGGAAGAAGCTAACCTGTGTTGCTGCAGCGATTAACTCATTCTTGTCCTGTGACTTAAATAGTCACGTTTCATGCTAATACCATTTACTTTGTTCAAATTTACATTCAGAGCATTGTGTGCTGCTTAAACATGCCGTTTGGTCAGTCACCTGGCATGATCGTCCTTACCTAAAATAACTTCAGGTGCTCTATAGTGCCTGGTAGAAACAATGGTGCTGTGGTGCTCGTGGTCAAATGTAGCACTGCCAAAATCCACCACCCTAACTGCCGTGTTCTTCACAGTACGCTCATCCCGCTTCTACCACAGAGAGAAAGATTCGGATCAATTATCATGCATTTCCTTCATTTTTTCTTTTAATCTATATTAGTGGTCAACTAATAGATTTTTCAGCAGCTTATGCTAGAAATGTTAACACAAACACAAAAATATTGACAAACTCTTTCATTACCTTCTCCACATTGTATGTGATTGTGAAGTCAGAGATGACAAATAGAATGTTTTCTGGTTTCAGGTCTGTGTGGGTCAATTTGTTTTCATGCAAAACTGCAAATAAGGAGAAATGGAACAAATCAGCATATTCATAAATACCATAAGTAGAACTGGCCCTTTAATACAGTACATAGCAAATGGAGTCCAACTTCAATGAGCTTTTTGAAAAAGTGTTTACACTTACACTTGACAGCTAGGCAGATCTGGTAGGCCATATGACGCACTTGACTGATGGAGTAGGGCAGGTAATTGTTTTCTTTTAGGAAATCAAAAGTGCTGAGAGCCAACAGCTCAAAACTGATACACATATGGCCATGATAGTCGAACCAATCAAACATCTGGACACACAGACTAAGAATCGAGAAATAGAGAAAAGAATACAACATTTAGTAAACAAGCTACCAATACTGTGGTCTTCGATATACCTCAAGGTAAGTTTACACCTAGATGCTCTATATTTTAAGTACTGCATATGCGATTGCTCAAAACATGCTAAATTTGGTTAAATGTTAATTTCATAAAGATTCTGAACCAAACTCACTTCTTATTCTCAGGATCTTTCTCATTGATTCGTTCTAGAACGTTGATCTCCAGCCGGGCTGCCTCTTTGTACTTCTCCACATTTTTAATGATCTTTAGAGCGACGCGTGCTCCACCCCTTAACCAAGCAGAAGAGCATTAATTCAAACATTGCAGCTTTCACTTCTGGCAGTTAGCTTTCTAACCGCCAACAAGATTGAAAACATGCATAAGCAGTAGAAGAAATTAACTACATTGATGAGACTATGGTGAATAGATTTCTTGTTTGTTGTTGGGTGACACAAATAAAATCATTATAGAGCAATAAAAGCACTGGCAAAAGATGGGATGGTTCTTATTTTTCTGAATATTTTGTTAAAGGAACCATAAGCCCTTGCTTTTCTTGCTGCCTGTAATAATCACACACTGCATTTCTGGCCCCAAGAGCAGATATTTCCCAGCCTAACAACTAGACAGACATTTTAACAGCCAAGCAACACTTTTTCGTTTGAAGTTCACACCATGCTGGTTTTGTAATAAAGCAGCTGATTGGTTGCCAAGTGATGACGCTCACCTGCGATGATCAATACATTGCATCACCCTCCCGAAGGTGCCCTCGCCCAAAGTGCTGACGATCTCATCTAAGAGACAAATAGAGGGAAAAAGATGTAGAGAAAGGGGAGGGGAGATGTAAAGAGAGCAATTAGACAGCGTATTTAAAGAGCCATCCTAAACAAGCTTCCTAAAATCTAATTTTAAACCAAAACTGTGACTATCTATACGGGTTAACCTAAAAAAATAAATAAATCTGACAAGTGGCAATATGCACAAACTTGATGAAAGGAATAATGTAAACATGGTCTGAAAAAACGGCACGTTTTTCCAACAATAAGAATAGTCTACATTTCTGTAAAAAAAAAAAAAAAGCGGCCTTTATTAGATAAAAAATTTTTCACTAAACGATTTTAAAACTATGGGACTGCTTTAAGCTAATTCAAAAAGTAAAAATTACTGTATATTCTATGAAAAATGACACGCACAGAGACTATGGAAATATGGCGAATGTCACAGAGCAATCGTATCCTTAAATCTAAATGATTGACAGCATAGGCGCAACGTGAATCTTGATGTAGCCAATTGCTGCAACAAGACCAGAATAAAACGCACATTATGGAGACGTGGAAAAGCTAAATCTGGGAACCTGGCAGTCAGGAATTAAAAAGGATCATAATTCTTCTACACAGCAACACAAACAGCCCAAACCCACTGAAAATAATAAATAAAGGAGCTACGAAAGACATGTTGGACATGCCTTCCCCCTTGCCTGTTCCGGCAAAAGGGGAGAACATTCTACGACAGCGTCATCGTCACCACCAACATCATGATCATGACCTCCTGCCCTCCCCTGTGTGTGTCTGCTGTGTGCTGGTACTGATAGGGAGAAAGGTTACGATATATAGGAGTAGAGGAGTAGTAGTAGTGGCAGTGTGTACATCTCTCTTGCAGGACGTCGCCACTCCGACAGATCAGGTGACCCTCCTCGTCGTCCCTCACACACAGTGCCCTCGTCCCGCTGTCACTCCGCTGCTTCGGCCCCGGCCAGGGTCACAGGTCAGAGGTCACGCCACGACCGCAGAGGGAGGAGGGGAGGTGGGCGGAGCGGGGAGAGTGGAGGGGGGCAACCGTAGCCACGGCGTCGAAGATGAGCAGTGTTGTAGTTGTTGTAGGTAGGTTTGGTGGTCATGGGGCGATTCGTATGACACCACGTGAGGAGATATATATAACGATAGGGATATAGTGCAAGGGATCAAGTCAAAGATAACATTTTACCCCTCCCTTCTTGCTTGCTTGCTTTCAAACTCCCCTCATCCCTCTGCCTAGCAACCCTGACAAAAAGTCACAAAAAGCAACCTGCATCAACATTTACTCACAGAAGAGCACATGAGTAAAGGCATTGCTAATTCACAACTATTACATCCAAAACATCTCCAAATAAAATGTTGCTCTAGTGGGAGACTGGAAATAAAATGAAAAAGAGCTGAAATTATGAAAAAACTTTATATGCTTTCATTTAAAAAAAAATCTCTTTTGTAACATCTAAACTGTGTGAAAGAGTTATATAGGCGTGCAGATATAACAAGATAAAGAATGGATGAAAGTTATGAGATATTAATTACGGAGGCTCTCCCAACAAAGCTATTCACTACTTATATTAACATTAATGTATATTGGATTGAGTCTCACTATTTAATGTTACAGATGGGGCTAACACTGAAAGCCAAGACTTGGACTATCACTATCAAAAAAGACAAAACGTCAACAAAAAGAAGAACATAAAACAAAGGAGTTCATACTTACCCAATCCTGGGGCTGTGGAAAAGAAAAGCATTATGGAGAAAGAAAGACAGGAGCGTGTAGAGGTAGAGATAGAAGAAAGGATTTGGGGGTGGGAAAGAACAGGCTCGGGTATTGAAGTACTCACCGAGGACGATGGGCTATAGGACCTGGTTCTACGCCGCCTTCGTTTGTGCTTACGCCTGCTGCCTTTCCTCCGGTATGAGTCCTCGTGCTCCCGGTCACGGCCCCGGCGGCAGTCATAGCTGGGCGAGGCATCGCGGGAGTAGTAGTTGCTCGGCGTCCTGTGTTCCCTGTCGCGATCCCTGTCCCGGTCGCGGCTGTGGTCCAGGCGCCGATAGCTCTCGCCGTAGTGTCTGTCGTAAGGCCTGCGGTCTGAAGAGCGGTTGTCGTAGCTGGAGAGAAGATGAGTGTCATTTAACACTGAATGACTTCCAAGTGAGCACTGCATACTACCTGGTTTCGAATTAAAATTTGTTAAAAAATTATAATAAAATATATTGGATTTGACACTCCAAAATGAACCTCTGATTACCATACAATCAAAAGTTTTAACATTTGTATTTTCAATAAAGTCTATTGCATACAAATTGAGGATATTCAAATTTGAGAAATGATTCATTTGCAATAAAAGTACCATGTGTTGCAATAATCAATATATTGACTTATCGTGCAATATATGTACATTACCTCAATAATTTTTGATGACAATATATCGCCCATTATATTTACTTAATTTATGTCACCATGTTTTTTACATTCCACTTGCGCCTGTGTCTTTTGCAGCTTCTCGTACATTATGTAGTGTAGTCATGAGGTGGTAGTTCAATTGTGTTTTTCAGCAATAGTGTGCACCCTTAATGCACACTTAAGGGTGCAGGAATTGTGTTTTTCAGCAACAGTGTGCACCCTTAATTTACAGAGAAAAGAAGGTCAGGGAAAAATCTGTAGATGGAAAAATCTCCATACAAGTTCTTTGTGCATTTTCCTTTTTCTCTACTTGTTACTTTGTACTTTTTGTTAGAAAATGTTTATTTACTATTTATTCAAGTTTTTTAAGGTATCTAATATTTTGATACTTAATTTCCATTATCTACATATTCTTAAAAATTAAAAGTTTGTTGTCATTTTGACGTTTGTACAGTCTTCTTGGATTGTTATGCTGTTACATTATGATTATATATTCAGTGGCATAAAACGGTCTTTAAAATTACAATAATATGGCTTATCGCAATTATTTCTCTGGCAATATATCGCACAACAAAAAGTTGTTATCGTGACAGGCCTACCATGTGTTAATCAAATTAAGTAAATTTTTCGTTACAAATTATATATTAGTGCAGTCAAACGATTAATCGCATCCAAAATAATGCAAGTTTTTGTTTACATAATATGTGTGTTCTGTGTATATTTATTATGTATATATAAACACACATACAATATATATTTTAAAAATATTTACATATATTTACATGTATATATTTATATTCATATAATTTATATTATATAAAATATATTTAATATATAAACATAACATATTTTTCTGAAATATATAAATGCCTGTATGTGTATTTACTTACACAAAATAAATATACACAGTACACACATATTATGAAAACAAAAACTCTTATTTTGGATGCGATTAATTGTTTGACAGCACTAAATAATAATAATAATAATATGTTTAATTTAATGTTGTTTTATATACATACTGCTTTTGAATGTCTTATGATCAAAACTACAGTTAAAACAGGAATATTTTAAATATTACTATAATGTAATACAACGTTTCTATTTGAATATATTTAAACTAATTTATTCCTGTGATGGCAAAGCTGAATTTTCAGCAGCCATTACTATAGTCTCTTCAGTGTCACATGATCCTTCAGAAATCATTCTAATATGCTGATTCGGTGCAAAAAAATGTCTTATCAATGCTGAATACAGTTTTTGCCTTTTATGCACATTAAGGCCCAATCCCAATTCTACACCTTAGCCCTTCCCCTCTCCCCTACCCCTCCGTTTCGTGTGTTCACGTGAAGGGGTAGGGGTGTCTCAATTCTCTTTTGGTTGGAGGGGTAGGGGAAGGGCCAGACAGCCCTTCAAACGAAGATTTTTCGAGACCACACTTCAAACGAAGGGGTATGAATTATCTCAGTGTAAACCGGATTCAGGGGCAACATGGCTGCCCGAGCAAACAAAATACACATAAATGTAAGCATTTTTGGCATTAATAAAGATTTTAACGAAAAGTAATCATTTGTTTTATGTTACATTAAATCGTGAGTTCATATTTACGGTCATGTTACTCAAAGAAATGTTTGCAAAAAATCGCTAATATTTGCTAATGTCATATCATTATAGACTGCACGATAGTGCCACAACATAGTTTCATGTCTGATCAGGGCGATAACCACCGTAGACATTGAGGGGGGCTAGCCCCCCCTGTAAGGATAAAATAAACTAAAATACTTTGATCTCCTGAGAAACAAACAATACACTGGCATCTTCAAGACACCCCACAGAGGGGTGGTGCAGGAAACGCCTCTCTCACATATGCATCTGTGCCTTTTCATCTCCTCCCTCCACTGGATTCACTCAAACTGGTCAAGAATATAATGTTCTAAATGAATGCAAATAAGATTTACAGTCATGTTTGGTTTCATTTGAATAGTTTCAGGGCAAGTGGTACAATGGTCTTAATCTTACTAAGAGTTAAAAGTTACTTTGATTACTGTAGAGGGTCATTACATGCAAATTACCTTTTGTTTCCATTAAGGTGTAGACCACCCATGTCTGGGACCTGGGTTAATGTAAATTACACGCCTCCATTTGGAGGAGGTCTTATCTTGGTTTTGTATTTTTGTATTTACAGCAAAAGGGTCAGCGCGATTCTGTAGTCAGAGAGCCCGTAGTACAGAGTATCTCCACACACTCTGTACCTCTGTACTTTCTAATACATCTAATACATTTAATCTCAGGTATGCATTTTACTCTTAGATTCGTCGTTGAGAGTTTGATGTCTTGTATTGATTTGATATCGTTGAATTGGCTGTGGAGATAATTGGCACAATACATATTTACCTGACTGATAATAAATTGTTACATTTGATTTATTCTGA
>NW_015505295.1:843605-888164 GCF_001515645.1 Sinocyclocheilus grahami
TAACCATGTATATGATTTCAGAATTAATTAAGTTGTACGTGGTTATACTAACTATCGGGGTCTAGACTAAGGGTCTAGAAGAACCGCTGATTAATGTCTGAGCATTACATGGGTAACTGTAGGGGGCTAAACAAACCTACTATTTAAAGTATATTAAATAGTATTAGCCATAAACCTCTGAATAAGGATCAAACTGGCGAGTTTGTGATCGTGGAGCCCACACATAGTGGCCGGCGTGAGACATCCTAAAAACGACATAGATTCCTAATGAACGAATAAAATACAAAGTAAAGAGTTAATTAGAATAATCGAACGTAAGAATAATCAGAGACCGACAAAAAAAACAATTTGCCTTTCAACCTAAATTCGATGAGATAATAAAATGGAGTCAGATTGAGTTAAACCTAAATTGAATAACTCTACGCGCTGAAAAGACCGAACACACAAGAGACCTTCATCCGCCACTGGATACCTTCCTTGGGCCAGTTGCGCGGACCTTACACCCCAATAATTCGAAATCGAATAAATAGAAACAAGAGAGATGAAAGTTGCATGTATTTCTCTTTTTAGAGTGAGTTTACTTAAAAAACAGCAATTTTATCCTCTAGGTGCTGGAAAATATAATGTAGCAATTCAGTATTTAAACTGTTCTTTTCTCTTGAATGTGTGAGCTGTGCGATCGCCGATATATATATGTGTGTGAGTGTGAGTGTGTTAATTAAAGGCTCTAATGCACACACCAGCACGCCAGTATAGGTGTGTGTATTGTAGGAGCTAGACGATGTATGATGACGTGTGACGTATAGTAGTGGTGTCCCAATTCTTAGGGGAATATTTTCACCCCTACTCCTTGACACTCTGTTTCAAGGGACAACGGGAAGGGGTAGGCAGAGGGGTAGGGGAAGGGGTATAAAATGGAATTGGGATTGGGCCTAAAAAGCATGATTATTATTATTACTAAGTAATAAAAAAAAGGAAGTATTATTATTGTAATATTTTTTTTTTTTAAAAATCAAGAAAAATATTATAATAATCTTAATTTACAGCACAACTAAACTGACAATGTATTAATTTAATGTTCCTGTGGTAAGGGTTGACAATCCTATTACTCGTCTTAGTGGAAATCTGCCTCAATTGCTGTCAGCATGTGCCTTTTTGAGCTGTGTAAGGCATCAAGCACCGGTAACCCATGCAAATTTGGTCAATGCTTCCAGTACACGACAACCCTCTACGCACACCTTGGCAATAATATCGCCATTGGCTAGTACATTTTTTTGTTTACTCGCCAGACTGATATACTATTTTACACACACAACACACACACGTTTACTTAGCTATCAAAATGGGGACAACATTACATATACTTTTATTGTTTTTATATACATATAGTTATACACTTTCTAACCTAACCCCTACCCCTCACAGAAAACTTTCTGCATTTTTACAATTTCAAAAGTTCAAAAATTAAAAAAAAAAACTTGTTTACTTTATTTTAACAGTTTTACAAATGAGTACATCCACAAATTTAGGTTTTTGCCGATTTTGTCAGGCTTTGCTCACTTTTGGGTACAAATTTGTCCTCAAAATATGGTTAAGTAGGTACACACACACACACACACATGATCCCACCCAATCAGCTTATCTTTGTAAAATGGAACAGCATCTTAAATAACTGAATTTGCACTCTTAACTTCAGCCAATCAAGCATTATATTATGATATGATATTACGATAATTAAGCACTATTTAATGATAGAACTAGTGATTAGAACTAAAACTTGGTAACCATGAATGAATGCATATTTGTCATTTGAACTGAACTTAGGACTGGTGGTGGTGTTTAAGATATTGTTGGTAATAGTAATTATTATTAAAAGATACTACTACTACTATTATCTGCTGGGTTCATGAATATTAATCACGTTGTCAGCGTTCGCTTGAACTGATTTGCTGAAATCAAAACGGGGACGGTAATAGATGAGCGCCAGCCAACGAGAGCTATTCGCGCATTAGCTCCGCCCACTGCCGAGAAACCAGCATATCTTCTGCTTGTTCTTAAAAGCTGAATAATTCTAAATGAACTCTGTTATTTTGACAGGAAAATACAACAAAGAATGTGGTTTACATGTAGCGCGTCGATTCAGCGTGGTATGCAAGACTCTCGCTCTCTCTCTTTGCATGTGTGAGAAACACAGCGCTATCAGTAAAGCGACAGCGAGTCGTGCGCCTTCACACTAGTTTAACTTGGTAACCATGAATGAATGCATATTTGTCATTTGAACTGAACTTAGGACTGGTGGTGGTGTTTAAGATATTGTTGGTAATAGTAATTATTATTAAAAGATACTACTACTACTATTATCTGCTGGGTTCATGAATATTAATCACGTTGTCAGCGTTCGCTTGAACTGATTTGCTGAAATCAAAACGGGGACGGTAATAGATGAGCGCCAGCCAACGAGAGCTATTCGCGCATTAGCTCCGCCCACTGCCGAGAAACCAGCATATCTTCTGCTTGTTCTTAAAAGCTGAATAATTCTAAATGAACTCTGTTATTTTGACAGGAAAATACAACAAAGAATGTGGTTTACATGTAGCGCGTCGATTCAGCGTGGTATGCAAGACTCTCGCTCTCTCTCTTTGCATGTGTGAGAAACACAGCGCTATCAGTAAAGCGACAGCGAGTCGTGCGCCTTCACACTAGTTTACGGTACGTCAAATACAGGTGCGCTGCGTACTACATACTGCGCATCCATTGAGTACATGACATGATCCATTGAGCGCATCCAAATAGTACAGATCGCTTGACGGAGAGCGAAACTCTCAAGCGCTCAGTCAGCGTGTTTATCAAGTGAAAATCTGTGTTGAACGCCTCTCACACACATACTGGCATGTAAAATCTAAGAATTTAATAGCCAATGGCTAATGTTAGGGTAAGATTTAGTCGCATTTGCAAGCGATTTACTCGCAATGTAGAGGGTTGCACGATCATACCTCCTGGATCTGGCATAGCCGGCATCCTGTCTGTGTCCTCTCCCTCTCCTCTCACGTTCACTGCTGGAGGAAAACGTCGGTGACCGGCGATGCCGAGGTTTTCTCCCTCTGTCTCTGTCCCGCTCACGATAACGATCTTGGTAGCTGCTGCGGCTGGCCCTCTCCGAGGACGGGTACCGCCTGGAGTGCGGCATCTGCTCAAGGTACAACAAATATATTAAGATAAACAAGAAAATTAAAAAATACAATATTTGTATTTATAACAGACATTGGAATATCTTTATTATTTTTAATATATAATATTAATATATATTTTTTATATTTTAAGCAAGATGAGAATCCAACATGCATGCTTGGTTAAAATCTCAATGTTTTTTCATTCAGTAGGGTGGACTGTTATCTATCGATCTATATATATATATATATCTATATATATAGATATAGATATATCTATATATATAGATATATATATATATATATGTGACCCTGGACCACAAAACAAGTCATAAATAAGCTTTCCATTGATGTATGGTTTGTTAGGATAAGACAATATTTGCCCGAGATACAACTATTTGAAAATCTGTAATCTGAGGGTGCAAAAAAATCTAAATACTGAGAAAATCACCTTTAAAGTTGTCCAAATGAAGTTCTTAGTGCATATGCATATTACTAATCAAAATTTTAATTTTGATATATTTACAGTAGGAAATTTACAAAATATCTTCATGGAACATGATCTTTACTTAATATCCTAATGATTTTTGGCATAAAAGAAAAATTTATAATTTTGACCCATACAATGTTTTTTGGGCTATTGCTACAAATATACCCCAGCGACTTAAGACTGGTTTTGTGGTCCAGGGCCACACATATATATACACAAGCTAAAAATAGAGGAAGGGAGAATGCAATAGCCTGTGACTTTTAGAATTCACTGACTTTTATATTCTTATAGAAGAAAGGGATCCAAAATAATAACTACTTAAAAAAACACTTCTAGTAAGCTTTTCATATGCTGGAAAAAGGTCTATAACACAACCATTTAATATAAACAATAATCAGTAAATAGAGGAAAAAGTCAAACAACTGTTATAGACATACACTATTATTCACCCGGGGACAAGTGTTTAAAGTCCATATGTGGACAGTTTATAGAGGCAGGTCTAGAACAGGTCTTAAAACACTTGAAGGACAGACTGAACGAAAGGTTAAACACAAGGAAATCTGAGATTTTTAATTAATAACAATTTGCTACATTATTTTAATTGTATGGTTAACACACGTTAAGTGTTATGCAATACTGAATATTGAGGAGCGGACCACTCGGGGTCTGCATGGAAAACAAGCCTTTATATTATACATCAAGAATATTACAGGATTTGTATGCATATGTATTATGCATAAAACATATTAAGGGAAAAATGGTTATACGAGACTAACGTTACAGAAAATGAAATTAGAGTTAAGATGATCATCTGAATATGAACACGTATTTAACCGCGCTAGAGAACATCTAAAATCTGGAAAGAAAGAAAAACAAACAGAAAGCTGACGGGTTATAATGCAGAAATTCTGCCTCAAACTATATCAAGAGCCAGTTATTCGAGCCAACTTCTATATTTAGCGGAGAAACCGCAGAACAAGCTACAAATAACGCAAGGAAATACCGAGTACCTCGAAATTAAGGGTAGTGATAAATGTAAGCAGACGTACAGATGTTTATTATATATAATAACAAGAAAAAACGACATTTTCGCAGAAACGAATACAGGCTAACCAACTAACTTAGCTGAAGTTGTACATTGTAGGTTTTGCTTTTACACTGTAATAACGGAATTCGTATACTAGTCGTCTCTATTCTTATCAAATGTGCGGCAATGTCGCTAAGTTACATGACTTTGAACCGCGAAGTTTAAAAACAGCATATAAATACTGTTTTTCGAGCTAACTAGCTGCTCTCCGCGTCGACGGCCATTTTGAGATCTTCTAATCTTCAACGGGCCATTTCTCAAATGCTCGTTCGTGTGTAATTCGGCTGAGAGTGGGGCAAAAAGTGACCGACAGTAAAATAATGTGTTGTAATCACCGTTTTAGCAGCCAGCCCTGTGCGTTTATCCCAAATAAAATCCGTGTTGACGCTTCGCCTCCAAATTTCTTACTCAAGCCCAATTAAACAGTGAAGAGAAAACAACTTCCGGTTCCTCCTCCAACGTTCTTTATACGCGCGCGTGCCATCTGCACATCCGACGTAAACAGCGCAATATTTATTCCAAGATGATAATCCGCAAAAATGTGCAGTTACCAAATCGCATAACTACAATTCACAAAAAGAAAGCAAAATTGAAATCGACAAACAAGCTTAATATATTTGAAAGGGATTCGTTTTTTGTTACAGTAGAAATAATTGTATTAATTGAGTTTTGTCTGATACTACAGTAAGACTAACACAGTATAGACCATTTTATACATTACACATACCATTCGGTCATATAAAAGAAGTTTTATTCCCCCTTCCCCAACGGCATTCATACACAGCTTTTTAACCTGCATATTTGACTGATATTAAATGACATACAAGACAAATATTACACAAAACGTAGTTTTTGATATTTGCAAATTTTATTTAAATTTCTTAAGTGACTATTAACATTTCGTGTAAAGGTTAAAAACAATAAAAACAAACAAAACTAAAAAGCAATGACAAACTTTAATATAGATCTTATACTTCTCATATTCAATGGGTCATGACTGGAATGCTCTTCCAGAACAGTGCCACAACTATGTTTCTGATGGCTTGGTAAGACTGTTTACAACAATAACACCTCAAGGAGAGTTTTAGTGTTTTTTGTTGAAAGCAGTATATCAGAGCAGCCTTCCTGTGCACCGCAAAGAGCCACAGCAGCAGAGCAGAACCTTCCCCTCCACACTGCCAACCTCATAGTTATAATCCCACGTCAACTCCGTACCCGCCTTGATGCGCCTGGTAAAGACAGATGAAAGGAAAAACACAATAAGACAACTTTCTGGATAAAACATTCACATTAAAAATAGCAAGAGTTTCCAAATAAAATTTGGGTTAACCACTTATTTCTAAGTAAAACTTCAATTTCTGTATTAGAAAATCAAGCTGGTATGAATCAAGGCACTGACTTGCTGGCGAAGAATGCCACCCATGGAAACCGAAGGTCGTGTGTGTCGACAAAGACGTTCTGAACAAACAAATTCGGACTGCAGCTATGCTGTTGAGAAAAGCGGGATTAGTAGTAAAAGAAATGTAGATATAAGCGCATAATATTTACAAACTTGTATCATTGTTGACACATCTACAGTGACGAGGCTGAGTTTGGCTTACGTTGATGAAGCGGCCGAGGTTGCCTTCTTGTCTCGCGTCAATGATATAACAGGTCTCCTCGCCGTTGAACAGTCTGCGGGTGTTCTTGCCAGTTACAGCTGTCCTCGTTTTCTCATTCTTTGCGTCCAAGGTTTCTAGAGGTTTTACTCTTCTCTGGAATGACTTTATGGCAAAGCAACGCTTTGGACCGGAGGTTTCTTCACCTACAGACACAAATTATAGACTGAGCAAATTCAATGAAACACTAAAAACATTAAATGAGGAACAGAAATTGAGAATAGAGAGAATAGAAACTGACCGTCCTCTCTCATATGTTTGGTCACTTTCTTCTGAGCGTCTTTATATGTTTCATGTGGCTTATGGGATAGGTTTCTCTCACCGAAGGACATGTGATTCACTAAACAGGTAAAGAGGACAGGTTAGAAAAAAACATCAGGCAAGTTTGCAACATAATAGAGCCACATGGATAATGCAAAAAAAGTTGCCAGATCTCAGCCTATATGCCTCATTGTCAATGCTTAGTCTGTCTTATATCAAAGTACATGCCCCTAAACGTTCATATTGTCTTATTAGTTACTAAATCCCCATCACAATCCAAGTATGATTAAAATCATGTTTTACTGAAATAAAATCAAAATTAGTGCTGTCAAACGATTAATCGCATCCAAAATAAAAGTTTTTGTTTACATAATATATGAGTGTGTACTGTGTATATTTATTATGCATGTACACATGCATGTATATATTTAAGAAAAATATATTATGTTTATATATTAAATATATTTATATATAAAATATAAATATATAAATGTATATACACATGTAAATATTTTCAAAATATATACACTGTATGTGTGTGTATTTATATATATACATAAATAAACAGTACTAGGGCTGCCCTCGACTAAGCATTTTTCTGGTCGACTAGTCGCTCATTTGAAGCATTAGTCGACTAATCGCACGTTTATTAATAAACCATTTAAATCATTATAATGAGCCTTTAATTGCCTACATAGCCTAATAAGCACTCAAGCGCACGCATAAAGCTTGCCACAGCGCACCGGCAGAAGTAATGATTATGAATGTGTCAGGGAAAAACAGTAAGGAGGCTGCATTAACATTTGAATAATTTGATAAACTAGTGCTTTCTTTGTTTCGGTTTAAGAGATGAAGTCGGCAACACTGACACTGCCTTGCATGTTTGATACGGGTCACATAATCTGAGAATATTTGTTTTCCGTTTGAATTGGTTTATTTGAAAGTAGACATTTCACTCTCTCTCTATATTTTTTTATGTCCGTAAGGCAAAGATATACACAGAGTTTTGCGCTCAAGTTCACAGAGACCGAGACGCCTGAAAACGCATCATGTTTGCTTTCATTATTTTACAAAAGCGCGTTTGTTGTTATGGTGAGTGCACACAAATAAACGTAGTCTTTACAGACTCGAAAGATGTATTACCAAAAATGACAGAGTATTTTAGGAGTAAGTGATGCACCGGCGCTTCCATCTGTCCAGCAGTGAGCGCTAATGTTCAGCTTCCACACTCCGCACAGACACGGATAGCACACATTTCTCTAGGTTAACATTAGATTGAGCGGCCATGTAAAGTTGCTAATGCTTACATATTTCAGATGATAAGCCATATCTGAGGTTGATGAATGATAGGCGAGCGTTTGGATGTCCTGCCCGATGTACTGTATTACCATAGACTAGCCCAGGGTTCCTCAAATCTTGCCCTGGAGGGCCAATGCGCTGCAGAGTTTAGTTCCAACCCTGATCAAACTCACCTACCTGTGATTTTCTAATGATCCTGAAGACAATGATTAGCATGCTCAGGTGTATTTGATTAGGGTTAGAGGTAAACTCTGCAGGAAAGTGGATCTCGTGGGCCAGATTTGAGGATCCCTGGACTAGCCGTTAACGATCTGTTATGCCGAGTTCACACTGCACGATTTTAGCCTGATTTTTCACTCGCCGACAGGACAAATGCCCGAAATCAGAGGCAAATTGGTGCTCGTTCCCCCGCAAAATATTTGGCATGCTAAATATCTGGAGCTGTCGGCAATTCACAATCACGCTGTGTGCAATGAAATGTATATACACATGTAAATATTTTCAAAATATATACACTGTATGTGTGTGTATTTATATATATACATAAATAAACAGTACTAGGGCTGCCCTCGACTAAGCATTTTTCTGGTCGACTAGTCGCTCATTTGAAGCATTAGTCGACTAATCGCACGTTTATTAATAAACCATTTAAATCATTATAATGAGCCTTTAATTGCCTACATAGCCTAATAAGCACTCAAGCGCACGCATAAAGCTTGCCACAGCGCACCGGCAGAAGTAATGATTATGAATGTGTCAGGGAAAAACAGTAAGGAGGCTGCATTAACATTTGAATAATTTGATAAACTAGTGCTTTCTTTGTTTCGGTTTAAGAGATGAAGTCGGCAACACTGACACTGCCTTGCATGTTTGATACGGGTCACATAATCTGAGAATATTTGTTTTCCGTTTGAATTGGTTTATTTGAAAGTAGACATTTCACTCTCTCTCTATATTTTTTTATGTCCGTAAGGCAAAGATATACACAGAGTTTTGCGCTCAAGTTCACAGAGACCGAGACGCCTGAAAACGCATCATGTTTGCTTTCATTATTTTACAAAAGCGCGTTTGTTGTTATGGTGAGTGCACACAAATAAACGTAGTCTTTACAGACTCGAAAGATGTATTACCAAAAATGACAGAGTATTTTAGGAGTAAGTGATGCACCGGCGCTTCCATCTGTCCAGCAGTGAGCGCTAATGTTCAGCTTCCACACTCCGCACAGACACGGATAGCACACATTTCTCTAGGTTAACATTAGATTGAGCGGCCATGTAAAGTTGCTAATGCTTACATATTTCAGATGATAAGCCATATCTGAGGTTGATGAATGATAGGCGAGCGTTTGGATGTCCTGCCCGATGTACTGTATTACCATAGACTAGCCCAGGGTTCCTCAAATCTTGCCCTGGAGGGCCAATGCGCTGCAGAGTTTAGTTCCAACCCTGATCAAACTCACCTACCTGTGATTTTCTAATGATCCTGAAGACAATGATTAGCATGCTCAGGTGTATTTGATTAGGGTTAGAGGTAAACTCTGCAGGAAAGTGGATCTCGTGGGCCAGATTTGAGGATCCCTGGACTAGCCGTTAACGATCTGTTATGCCGAGTTCACACTGCACGATTTTAGCCTGATTTTTCACTCGCCGACAGGACAAATGCCCGAAATCAGAGGCAAATTGGTGCTCGTTCCCCCGCAAAATATTTGGCATGCTAAATATCTGGAGCTGTCGGCAATTCACAATCACGCTGTGTGCAATGATTTCTGACTGAAAACTACATCGGCGATGACTTACAGCCAATGAGAGACCAAGATACAGGGCAGAGGGAAGTTCGGGGAGGAGTTATAGACCAGAATATCAGTATTTTAATAGATATATGAACAATTATATCATACAGAAACAAGCACAAACATTTGCTTGACCAGCCACAACATCAGCATATACTGCAAAATTAGATTACCTCCAACTCTTTTGCAGAACACCCAATCCCTTTTCCCTGCATCTCCCTCCTGCATAATCTGTTTTTCTTTTTCTTCTTGAAGCTGGATGCATCTTACCTTCGGTTTCCTCTTGTTCTGTGTTCAGCTCCATAAGTTCTTCTCTTTCTACGGAAAAAGAAAAGAGAAGATTGCATAGTTACGCATTGAAATGAAAAGACGTGCAATTGTGTGGCTAATGTCTTCATATTCTCTTATGGTTGAATATTTGAACACACCTTCACCACTGCTGGAGTCTTCTTGGTAGAGAGTGTTTTTCCATAACGGCCCCGTTTTCATTTTTATGGTCTTCTTGTTGGTTTCGACCTCTGTTTCAGAGCAGTATGCCTCGCTTTCATAATCCTCTTTCAGTTTCTCCACACCCTCAATGAAGTCAAGGTTGGCCAAATAATCATTGCCAGACACTGTGTCGTCTTCATTCATTCGGTCTTCGTTTACTATTTTACCTGTTAGGTGATAGATGGAGGTGATGAGGGAGGAATTTTGTTGTGTGCAAAGACCTAAAATTTATGTTCACTTACCAGTGAAAACACACACGAAAGTGCCCTTGGCCACATCATCTCTGCAGCGGATGCCCCATCCCTTGTGCTGTGTCATGAAGAGCTCCAGCCGCAGCTGCAGCCCGTGCTGAACCAGCCTGTTGCTGCACATTCTCGGATCACAACGGCACAGAGGGTTACACTCGTACACCCTACAGAGATGGAAGGAAAGAATTTCAATCAGCTTTGTGTCTGAAAATATAAGTGTAACTTGTTTTTGAGGTGAGAAGGCTATACACTACTGTTTAAAAATTTAGGGTAAGTGAGATTACTTTTTTTAATAAGTTTAATACTTTTATTCAGCAAAGATGCATTCAATTTATCAAAACAGACAGTAAAAACAAACTGTTACAAATAAATGTTGCTCTTCTGATCTTTCTATCCATCAAAGAATCCTGGGGGGGGGGGAAATAATCATGGTTCCCATAAAAATATTAAGCAACACATCTGTTTTAAACATACTACTAATAAAAAATGTTTTGTGAGCACCAAATCAGCATATTAGAATGATTTCTGAAGGATCACGTGACATGAAGTAATGGAGCTGAAAATTCAGCTTTGCATCACAAAAATAAATTAGATTTTAAAATATCCAAATAAAAAAAGTGTTACTTTAAATAGCAATAATATTTCACAATGCTCATGTTTTTATTGTATTTTTGATCAAATAAATGCAGTCTTGGTGAGCATAAGAGACTTTTAAAACATTTTAGCCACAAACCTGCAGCGAACGGCAGCATATCTAGTTATTTGCTGATCTGGAGCGGATCATGATTACAATATTTTTTACCATAAAATAATCACTGATGTGTTACATCTGATTTTAGAGAGGCTCCACTGTAACCAAACGATAATCAGACAGAGTTTGTTTCTAACCCTGTTGGCAAGGTGGTTGGCAATCTCTTATGTGTGTATCCAGCACTAATATCCACTGGACCTCCACTGCATAGGGATGTAGCCTCAACGGTCAGCTGGTGGCATGCACACTTTGACCTGTCACACATACAAATACAAAATGTTTAATAGCAATTTCCATAATTTAAAAGGAATGTTCCATGTTCAAGCCAATTTATGTAATCAAATAATTATCACTTGTTGGCAATCTAAAATCAAAAGGTATATTCAGCCCCCTAATTCATTATTTCCAAGCCAAAAAACATTTTCTGGGAAGCCATATTTTGGGTATGATCTCAAGAATTAATCACCCACAAATGCGGACTTAAAAAACTGTACCTGTCCTGACAGCCATCTGTGCAGTCACAGCCGATCAAGAAATCTGAGCTTGTATTGACTGAAACACCCGGAGCTGGAACTCTGTCTTTGGTGTAACTGATGTTAGGAGCAAGCGTATTGTCCACTTCATTAACGCAGGGCACCGGCAACACCTCTCTGCCCTCTGATATGTCCGGCAGGTAGAGGTGTGGCTTGCCGGTTGATGTGGAAGGAGGTCGGGCACGATTCACAAGAACAAACGGGTCCATACAGAACATCTCCAGGAAAAGGAAGTCACAACGTGTTTCTAACAAGTATTCCTGCACTTTCTGCATGTCGCACAGGCTCCGCCCACACGGAGAACGATAGAAAATGTGGAAAAACACCTATAGAGAGCAAATAATAAGAAATGTTCCTTGAGCAGCAATTTCTGAAAATCACACTGAAGACAAATTCAGATTTGCATCACACGAATATATAACATTTTAAAATATAATTAAATAGAAAATATATAATTCATAGTGCAATAATATTTAACAATATTGCCATTCTTGCTCTTTTTTTTCTCAAATACATGCAGCCTTGGTGAGCATAAAAGACTTCTTTCAAAAACATTAAAGGGGTCATATGACGATGCTAAAAATAACATTATTTTGTGTATTTAAATAATTGTCCACATAGCGCAAATTATTGTTGCTACTTTACGCCCCGCTTTTCATCATATGACCCCTAACAAAAATCTTAGCGACGCCAAAGTTTTCACCAGTAGTGTACATTGAGAGCAGTTGAACACAAATTGGAGCAACTTCCTCAAACGCCACCCACCTTTCCATCGATGCGCCTTCTAGCCGTCATTCGCCGAAACTTAAAAAGCAGTGGTACAAGAAGTGGATTTTGACCATGATGCATGTTGACTTGAGATGGTCTTAGCCCATCCAGACATGCTGGACAACAGCGATGATGCAAGTATATGGACTTGTACTGGTGTTGCATTGAAACACAATCTTCTTCCTCAGAAACACACTCTTCTTCCTCATCAGGGGCAGGTCGTTTTGCACTTCTAGAATATAGAGCCAAATATGACGTGGTTGGTGATTAGTATTCCAAATCATTCTGCATTTAAAGAAATAGTTCAGTCAAAAATGAAACCTGGCTGAAAATGGATTCACCCCCAGGCCATCCAAGTGTAAGAGATTTGGAGAAATTTAGCATTACATCACTTGCTCACTAGTGGATTGTCTGCACTGAATGGGTGCCGTCAGAATGAGAGTCCAAACAGCTGATAAAAACATGACAATAATTCACAAGTAATCCACACGACTCCAATCCATCAATTACCGTCTTGTGAAGTGAAAAGCTGTTTTAACCTAAAACCATTACTTCTGGACAAAATATGTCTACAATCCATAATAACGCTTCCTCCAGTGACAAAGCCCATCCACTGTTGTCCTATCACATCAAAATCCACAGACATGTTTATTTAGAACTGCTTTGGACTGTTTTCACTTTAAACAGCACTTGATATGTGCATATTTCTCTCCTGACTCAAACAAGATAACTTACAAACATGCAGCTTTTCACTTCACAAGATAATTGTGAAGTTAATTGATGGACTGGAGTGGTGTTTTTAATCAGCTGTTTGGACTCTGTCTGACGGCACCCATTCACTGCAGAGGCTCCACTGGTGAGCAAGCAATGTAATACTAAATTGTTCCAAATATGTTCCCATGAAGAAACAAAATCAATCTACATATTGGGTGGACAGTAAATTTTCAGCAAATTTAAATTTTTGGGTGAACTGTGCCTTTAACTAGGACAAGCCTATTACTCACCTTAAATTTGAGACAACTCGTACGACAGGTGAAAGCATTGTCAACCTCTGGAGGATGACCTTTGGCTGGAAAGCAGCCGACATGATATTTTGAGGGCTAACAGATGATGTTTTGAAGACTGTATCAGATTGTCGGGTGACCCGCACAGGAGATACAGCTGTTGAGGTGACAGTCGTTGAAGTAACAGTCGCTGAGGGAACTGCTGTCGAGGAGGGAGATGTGTTGTGCTGAGGAGTGGCATTTTCTGCTAAACAACAGAGTTTGGCATGAATTGTATTACATTACAAAAAGAGATAAATAAAAAAAATATGCTGTTCTCCAAAATGTATTCACTTTTTTAAATAAAAAGAAACTTGAACATTTAAATAAAATAATACACAAAAAAAATGTATAAGGTAAACAAATGTTTCAAGAGATTAAAAGTGCATTTTCTTTTGTTTTGATAACAAAATATAGATTTTTGTCATATTGATAATGAGCATCTTCAATATCCCAATATACTGTATTACGGAATACATGCACGTGTCTATTTGGGAATGTGCATAAAAGAGGCAAGATGTGCATGAAACACAAAGTCTACCTGATATAGCAGGCGGTTGCGTTTTCTGTTGAGATGGCTGTTGTGGTTTCTGTTGAACAGCTTGTTGCGCTTTCTGTTGAGGTTGTTGTTGCTGCGCTTGCTGTTGAGACGGTTGTTGTGGTTTATGTTGTGTTTTCTGTAGAGGTTTTTTCTGCGGTTTATCTTTACTCAGACGTTGCTTGATATTTACAATGTGCTCCAACCTGTCTGAGCCTTTATAAATCCACTCTTTCTGCTTGTCTTTCTGAAAAACAACACCACCACCACCACATTTATCAGCATCGAAATGGCCAATCTGTCAGTGGGGTTAAGTGAATTTGACAGTGGAAAAACTTATGAATTGCACTTCAGAATATGAAATGCTGTGACGTTCCCATGAAGTACCCCTTTGTCTTTCATTTCCCTTAGTGTAAAGACATTAAATTGTAAAATGCAGATGATAGATGAGTACCAGGTTCACAAAGAAATCTAGCGTCCCACAATGGATTCATTTTCACCTTAAAGCAGATCTGGATCAGGCTGCCATCCAATTGGAGAACCGTGCAGGTCTCAAACTTGCCATTCCGTATCGCCTTAGTGTCTTGCCCCGCGCGAAGCACCACAGCAATGGGGTTGGGATAGACACGAAGATATTCCTTCACCTGTAACTGCAATTTCTCATCCTCAATGTCCTTCCACACCTTATTCACTGCAAAGAAAAAAAAAAGTTAACAAAATTCTCTTTTAGCAGGCAAGTGACTATATGGGGTCTTAAAATAACTGACTGAAATGGAGTAATAAATGAATTTCTCACATTGTTTGCAGACAATATGAAGGTCTGGAAGTGCCAGGTAAGCTGCATAACCATCATCAAAAAACAACAAGAACCTAATAGAAACATTTAACCAAATAGATATTATGAATTTAGATGTTTTATTAAAGTCATATACAAGACTAAAATAAAGAAAATGAGACACTGGATAAATACTAATATTGAAAACAGAAAACAAAACAAAATAACCTGGACATTATGCTAAATATTTCCTGTTACGTTCTATGAAAGAACAAAACAAAAAAAAAAAAAAAAGATTATGAATGGCCTGAGGATAAGAGAACTATCCCTTGAACATAAATTCACCTCATGCGATTCTTGCGCTCAGGAAGCTCGACCAATACGGCAGCATTAAACGAGGCCTTTCCTTCATCATCTATGCTGCTGGCCACAACACGACAGCCAATAAACAAATCCTTAAGTATGGGAGGCTGCAGAGAGGCCACCCGATAAGCAGGCAGCACAATCTCTTTACCACTTTTAGACTCCACCTTATATCTGAGGCCATCCTCTAAAAGGAAAGAAAGATGAGACGGGTCACAAATGCAACCAAATCTATTAGATTTCCAACCTTCATTTTAAAGTTTTGTGAATTTACAGAATAGGTCAGTCTTACCTTCGGTTTGGACTTCTTGTACTGTTCCTTTACGCCACAAGTTGTGTGCCCTTTTCCCCAAAACTACCATGCCAACTTGAAGTTTTATCTCTTTATATTCTTGTTGCTTGGAGGACTCACTGGATGAAGACTTGTAACCTAAGAAGATCAGTGACAGAGGACAAATACGGTTGCTGTATGTAATCAGTAATGTATAATCACAATACACTTATTTGTATCGGACATTCAACTGCACAATGTTCCAAATATTAATATTATATACACACAACTGTTTTAAAGTTTGGATTCTGTAATTTTTTTTAATGTTACTGAAAGCCTTGGTGAGTCTCTTATGCTCACCAAGACTGCATTTATTTGATCAAAATAGAGTAAGAACAGTAATATTCAATCTTCAGTGTCACATGATCCTGCAGAAATTATTCTAATATGCTGATTTGCTGCTCAAGAAACATGTTATTTTTTAGCAATGTTGAAAAGAGTTGTGCTGCTTCATATTTTTCAGATTTTTTTTTTTTCAGGATTACTTGATGAATAGCAAAAGAACAGCGTTTATTTGAAACAGAAATATTTTGTAACAATGTCACTTTTGATCATTTTAATGCATCCTTGCTAAATGAATGCATTGATTTCTTAGTAAAAATGTAATGACCCCCCAAAAAATTTAACAGTTGTGTATTTCTTTATTAAAATGTATGACAGAAACCATAATGAAAGAATATTCATAACAGATTAGTCCTGATACATCTGTTACACATTATGTAAAGCATATATATAGTTAATATACTATATTAACTATTAATATACTGTGATATGAACTGTATAAATAAAAAATAAAGCTTACTTCCGTCAGGACTGGAAGGTTCTGCAGAAGCATCACTAATGCTGGCATCATCAGTATTATCGACAGATTGTGATTTAGGGGGTCCATAATCACCGTCTCTCGATGACTCTGATTGTGATTTAGGGGGTCCATAATCACTGTCTCTCGATGACTCCGATTGTGATTTAGGGGGTCCATAATCACTGTCTCTCAATGACTCCGATTGTGATTTGGGGGGTTCAAAATCATTGTTTCTCGATGATCCTGATTGTGATTTGGTGGGTTCAAAATCATTGTTTCTCGATGATCCTGATTGTGATTTTGGGGGTTTAAAATCACTGTCTCTCGATGACTTTGATAGTGATTTAGGGGGTTCATAATCACTGTCTGACGATGACTCGGACTCAGGGGGTTCATAATCACTGTCAGCAGGACTAACAGAGAGGTCCTCGGTGTCAGATAGTTCATCATTACTATCGGCAGGCATTTGCGCTCTTGTTTCTTCCGTTTGCGGGCTGGAAGTGCTGCTGACAGGCGCATTGTTTTTTGAAGATCTCAGCTTAGTCGTTGGACTTGTCTCTGTTACAAAGGGTTTGTCAGATTTGCTCCTTGGTTTTGGCTGTTCGGTCTCATCTGTGGAATCCGAATCATGGCTGGCATTAGTTTCAGCTTCTTCGGAATTGCTCAGCAATGATGCCAATTCAGGAGGAGTCTCTGTGGTCGACTCCGGCTCAGTCTGGTTTGTTTCTACGTTTGCTGTATTGTCACTGGCAGCAGTTTCCATTTGTTCTGAACTGCTTGAAGGTGAAGACATTAGTGGCACTTGAGGATCAGTCTTCTTTGATGCTACAGATGCTGAATAAAAACAGGCACTAGTTTTCAGAATTTCATAAGTCATTGCCGGCAACGTACGTTCAGTGTTACTTGTTGCTTCATGATCTGAACGAAGACTGCTTGACTTTTCTGAATCACGTTCAAGCAAAGACATTTCAGGAGTTAATGCGCTCAGCTGAGGTTCGGTCTTAATTGATGCAATGGATGCAATTTTGAAAGGTTTTGAAGTGCTTGGAGGCGAAGTCATTTCTGACTTTATCACCGTCGACTGAGGCTCGGTCTTTATTGTTGCTATGGATCCAAAATGAGGACTGGCAAAGGTGTCTGGTGTTTCTGAAGGACTCACTGCTGTCAACTGAGGTTCAGTCTTAATTAATTTTAAGGATGGAGAGTTAAGAGTAGCAGAAGTTTCATGTTGTTTTGAAATGCTCATTTCCCAAGGGGTTAATGCGGTCAGTTGTGGTTCAGTCTTAATTGTTGGTTTAGAATCTGACTTATAACCGGCAATAGGTTTGTATTGTTCTGAATTGCTGAGAAGCGAGGGCATTTCAGGTACTTTCGGTAGAGATTCGGTCTTAACTTTTGCAATAGGGTTTTCAGGTACTTCCAGCTTTGGTGTGACAGATTCAGAACGGCTGGTCTCAAAGGTCGAGGCTGACGAGTGTCTGTTAGAGACGTCAGATGATGATGATGATGGTGATGCAGCACTCATGGAGGAAGTTTTGTTTACCATCTGGACTAAATCCTGAACGAGTCTGGACGACTTCTGAATGGCCACAGTCACCTTTTCAAGCTAAAAGAAAAGAATGAATCAAGACAAAAACACAGGGAAAAAAAAACAGAAATAATGAAAAGCAGGCCGAAACCCAGAAAGAAAGACACAAAGAAACAAAGACAGAAAGAAAATTTGTAAATAAGACAAAATAATTAAATGTATTAATCAAAGAAAAATTCATGAAAATGAAAAAATAAGGAAAAAGAAATAAAAATGAAAAACACAGAATGAAAAATAAGCACAAAATAACCTATCAGTATGTGACACACCAATTTTTCAGTTAACATCCTCACCATTGGTTTCAAGGTTTCTTTGGTGGCTGCAAGAGAAAAAACAAAAGTGGTATTAGATTTTTAATTCCAACGCCATAATTTACAATATTTACACTTCCAAGCACTTTCCATTCAAATGTATGTCACTTACCTCCCAGATCAATGACAATGAGATCATCATCATCTCCATTTAACACACTATTTTCCTGCTTATTCTCCTCGTCATCTGTAATACGAATGACGTCCTGTGGTTCTCCTCCTCCTCCTCCTCCTCCTTCCTCCTCCGAATCTTCATCTCGGTATTCCAGTCCCAGCATTCCATAAAGACCCTTCATCACTGACTCACACTCATGGACTGACCTGTTACAGACACGAAACACAGTCAAACGGCCATTGTGATTTGGAGATACTGTCATCAGGCAAAAAAAACAACAACAACTCACTCGCAGGCATTGCTGTACAGAAGGTGGGTGTAAGTGGCTTCCCTCTCCTTCTGCTTCACCCAGTCCTCCACCTGTGCCAGTTGTTCACGTCTCTGCATCAGATGAGGGTTTCGGTCCACCTCTGCCTGGATCCAGCGCTGCAGGTCATCCTTTGTCATTCTCAGGAGGTTATCATCATCTTTTCTGCTACTCATGGCTTTACTGTTGGAGCAACATATTGAAAAAGGTCAATTGTTAGTAACTACACAAGATTTGCTCATAGTATATCACTCTCATTCTGACGGCACCCATACACTACAGGGAATCCATTGGTGAGCAAGTGATGTGATGAAATAAACTCATCTACATCTGACATTTTCAAGAGATTTTCATTTTTTGGGTGAACTAATATGGATCTGACTTTTGCTCTATTCTGTTTTTGTTGTTTAAATATTTGTAAAACATCTGTAATGTACATAATATATTAAAGGGTTAGTTCACCCAACAATTCTGTCATCAATTACTCACCCTCATGCCGTTTCAAACCTGTTAGACCTTCGTTTATCTTCGGAACACAAATTAAGATATCACTCTTGGTATCACTATCCAAAATGGTGCTACAGGGTGACACGGAGGAGACAAATTGTTGAATAAAGTCGTTTTATTCTTTCTTTTGTGCACAAAAAGTATTCTCGTAGCTTCGTAAAATTACGTTGAAACCCCTGATTTCACATGGATTATTTTACCGATCTCCTTGCTACGTTTCTGGACATGGGAACATTTCAGTTGCGTTGCTGTCTATGCAGGGTCAGAGAGCACTCAGATTCCATCAAAAATATCTTAATTTGTGTTCCGAAGATGAACGAAGGTCTTACGGGTTTGAAACGACATGACGGTGAGTAATTAATGACAGAATTGTCATTTTTGGGTGAACTTACCCATTAAGTTAAACAGGCGCTTAGTGTGAATCAGAGGATGCAAATGTCCTGCGCTCAACACATGGCCAATACTCTTGATTGGCACTTGATTGAACTGTAAAGAGGTGTGACAAATGGAGGAAATAAAAATATAACATAATAACGTGTATTACTTCCTTACAATTAAACTAAACCAAATTAAGGCCTACTAGATCACATGTGGCTACTCTTGGCGATGGCATTACAGTAACCGCGTAAAGCAAGATAATAACAAAGTAACATACATACTGTCTAGTTCCCCAACTTGCTGCTGTAACGTAAGTTAGTATATTTGAATCCTGAAGACACTCATATATCAAAAGGCGCGCAGCTGCAGGCTTGTATGGCGGACACTATTCCGCTCGTTTATATGTCGGCAAAGCACAACGTCTGCTAGCACTGCAAGGTAAACTCTTTATGGATAGCCTACAACCTCCGACATCACAAGAAAAACTAAAAAGTGCGCAATAAAACAACTAAAAACGCATTGAGGTAAACAATGTCCAGTCTGTTACTGTATCTGTGCGTTCAGCGGATGCAGTCTACAAGAGACATTCTGATTGGTCCAGTGCACGTTGACGTGGGAGGGTTAACCACGCCCACATCAACTTAAAATAGGTGGAGTTCTCGACTTTACGGGCATAGTTAGGCGTAATTTAAGTATGTTAGGCCTAAATATTAATTATTGTAGTTTAACGCGTAGTTAAGCATGTGCTTTCTATCTAATGACTATTAAAGATTACATTAGTATTTTTTCAAGTGTAATTCATCGTCAAGCTTCCTTATGGACGAGCCATTGCACGCGTCTCCTGTTAGTTTTCTCAGCGCTGGCATGGATGGACCAATCACAGTCGTTTAGTCAATCTGTGTTTAATGTTTGATGGGAAAAGAATGAAAAATAAAGAGCTCTGCGGATGAATGAAAAACAGAATAACATACTTGTTATGTTGACTTGAATTTGATGCTTTATTTTTAAAAACACGTAGCTGGTACAATTATCGTTTTCAAGATCTTAACTAATACAATTTAAATTACGAATTGGTAAAACATAATTATTTCAGCAGAAGTGTAGCAGAAATACAGAGGAAACTGTACATATAAAACAATACAGGGTGTTTCAGCAATCCTTTGCCCTAAAAGCCCAGACCAACTAAATTAAATGTCAATGGAAAAGTTTACTAGAAAAATGATCAAAACAGTGAAATAACATGCAGTGTTCAAAATGTAAAACAAATCAAAACTAATATTCAACCCTTTGTCTAGAACTCTCCATGTATAATGTCAGTGAATATGTAAAAAATACAATACAGCAAAGATAAAAAAAAAGATTAACAAATTATGAAAGCATGAATTATTGATCTGGTTGAGTTGAGGCAGTAACTTTTATATTTTTCATATATTAAACCCTTCTTGTCATTTACACTGTTAGGCGTCGTTGGCGGTCTTGGGTTCACCGTGTTCATCCTCCATCTGACCAGAGCGTTTGTTCTTTAGAGGGTCCCTGAGTGACATAATCTCCTGTATCTTAAGGAAGGTGTCACAATCTGAGGGGAAATGATTCCTCTGAAAAACATAGTTGAAATTAAAACAAGCTCTTTAAAAGGATTAGAAAAAGAATGAAGATACTCACGTTGAGAGAAAGACGCAGAAGCCCACCTTCACCCTGGCCTTCCAGAGATGAGAGGAACACCTCGAGGGACTGCTCAGTCAATTTATTTCCTGCATTATCAGAAAAGAAAATGTTACAGCAGTACAAGTATGTTTCACTCTAATACCGAAATGAAATCAATTCTAAAATGAAATCACCTGAGAGATTCATAGATGTAAGGCATGTGTTTCCTGGATGAATGACTTTCCCTCCAGTGTGCACAATTCCTGGATCTAATAGAGGAATCACTGTCTCAACCACCTCCACTCTCTGACAAACAAATGCTTCCATGTTTAATGGGAAAAATGTTTAACTGTCGATATATACACACACACACACACATATATATAGAGAGAGAGAGAGAGAGAGAGAGAGAGAGAAAGTTTAGCATTTTCCTTCCGTTTTTGTCTTATTCTTACCTCTTGTTCCGATACTAGTAGATTATTGTCTTTGCCTGCTGATTTTCCAGCCTGACTACGGGGAACTTTATTATCTGAGTGAAAAGCATATAAAATATACCATTTAAAATATAAAGTCCACATCTGAATCTCAAACAAACAGGTGTCAAAGGAAGTTAACTACCTTTCTTGGCCATCTTTGGCTCCTCTTTCTTTGCTGCCTGGCCTGGCGCTGGTTTCTCGTCCTTCTTAGGGTTGTCCTACACACAATAAAGTAAAATCATGCAACAAACATCATGAAACAACTGTAAACCATTGTGTTATATTTCAGTAAAAAGAGACAGACTCTTTAATTTTCATGTCATAAAATGTATAGGGAACAACACTGCTCTACCTTCTTTTTGGTGGGGTTCTTTGTAGTCTTGTTGAGACGATCTAGAGAAGAGCTGCTGCGGACGGAAAGAGGCCGCTCATGTGAGTCTGCAAGATTAACTAGAGATGGCTGGACCATTGTTGATTCTTCACCTTTAATTAACAGCTTCCTCCTCTCAACTATCTCCTCATGTGTCAGAGCAAAGGGGCCAAGCACCTAAATAAGGAAATGAGAAAAAGATGAATGGAAATATGCATGTTTAATGTGTCAAGCTAGGCAAATAGAATGTAGTTGTTAATAGGAGTATATAAGTATACCTCAGCCAAATGAGCTGCTCCATTATCCCCTATTTGATTGTAGGATAACGACAGACACAGCAGGGAACGGTTGAGACGCAGACCCTTTAAAAAGAGGGATAGGTGATATTAAAAACTCAATTTTAAGTATATGCAGTCTTGACATCATTAGAAACGGTCTGAACACCTTCAGATGGCAGACTTCAATACACACCTGAGCAATGTGAATTGCACCTGCATCACCAATACTATTAAAGGCTAGGTTGAGTGACAGGAGGTTTTTGTTGGCAGAGTGTACAGTGGACAATGCCAAGCCAATCAGACGAGCTCCTTCCTCTCCTATATGATTATTACGTAGTGATACATCCGTCAACCTAGCATGGACATTATTTGAAAAGAGCTGAGTGAAAAAATACAAATAATGCATTTTGTCATTATGAGAGAGATGCATTATAACACACTTAAATACTATATTGCAAGCAGCAAATGTATGTGTGTGTGTGTGTGTGTACCTACTTTGATGAAATATTTTATCTATCTTTATAGAAGACATTTGTAGTTGTTGTTTGGATATCACACATTTTAAAGACCTCATGGCCTACGTGACTGAGATTGTGTACAAGGGGTGCAAGAATGATTCATGTGTACACTGCATGCAAGGTTTATTAAAACCTTGACAGCTCATATGTAATATATATATATATGCCTCTGGGACCCCTGGGCACCTAGAGAGGGTTAAATAAAAAAGTTATCTTTAAAAACAGACAGGGGGTAAAATCCCACGGTTAAAGATGAATCGAGAGAGCTAATAAATAACTGGGGAAAGCAAGGGGAATAACATACATAAAAATGGTGATGTGTGCTTATTGGACAGTGACTGATAACAAAACTGTTTAAGAATGCAAGTGTAACCCCCTAGAGTTTTACGCTGTTCTATGCTTAAGTTCAATGCTGGGAGGTGATCAAGTGCTGCATTTGAAATATTATAACCAGTGTTGGGAAGGTTACTTTGGAAATGTAATAAGTTACAGATTACAAGTTACCCTACTTAAAATGTAATAACTAGTGTAACTTTTCAATTACTTTATTAAAGTAATCAAAAACTGATTACTTGATTACTTTTTGATTACTTTTCTAAATTTCTAATGTTTTCAACTGTTAATCATTTTCAAACATGTAAACCAGGCAGGGTTAACCTTACAGTATGTGCTCAACACTGATAACTGT
This sequence comes from Sinocyclocheilus grahami, assembly GCF_001515645.1. Lineage (NCBI taxonomy): Eukaryota > Metazoa > Chordata > Actinopteri > Cypriniformes > Cyprinidae > Sinocyclocheilus > Sinocyclocheilus grahami. Next base: position 867,178 of record NW_015505295.1, read on the forward strand.
CAGACTTTCGAAATCCTTCATCACTTGAATTAAGATTATAATATTTTAATTTTAAAGAAGACATTGGATGCAAAATTGGGGGGGCGGGATCGGGAAAGGTCCTTGAGTTGGGATTCGAACACGGGACAGCCGTAGCTTTTTTATTTATTTATTTGTTATAATTATTTGCGAATCGCGTTTGCTCTTCCACAGAAGAGAGGGGCGGGTGTGAGCAGAGCTCATTAGCATGTAACGAGAAATGCACCGAAACCAGTTGCTGTGAACAGAGCTGTTTTTGACAAGGTAAAAAAGGGTATTGTTTTACACGACCACTGTGACCATTTCAAGAATACCCTAAAGAATCATACCAACTTGTGGAAAATGGGCATCCGATGGCCCCTTTGAAGCACAGCCACCACAAAATCAGACTTACTTTAAATCAGGGGTTCTCAAACCTGTCCATGAAATATCCCCAGCACTGCATGATTTGTATGTCTCCCTATATCTGACACACCCACTTCAGGTCATGCAGACTCCACTAATGAGCTGATGAGTTGAATCAGGTGTGACAGATGAGGGAGACATACAAAATGTGCAGGGCTGGGGGTACGCCAGGACAGGTTTGAAAACCACTGCTTTAAATCATTCTGAGGTTAAAAACATTTTTAAAATCATAACAAGAAATAGTTTAATAGCTATGATACTGTTTTTGAAATCAAATCTTCACATAGCTATGACAGGAAACACTGGAATCTAACAATTCCTTAGAAAAAACAGTTAATCTTAAAAAAATAAAGCATATACATAAACCCTATCAGATAAGCATGTTATAAACTACTGAAACATTGGTGTTTCATATTTTAGAGCAGTCACTGCAATTTATGAAAGAACTCAATTAAATCTGTATGTGGGAGTGTGTGTGAAAAAATCAGATAAAACCCCATTTGTAATTGTCACGAATTCGGTCTATGGACTTCCGTTTATTCACCACCAGAGGTCACCCTTTCCATTACATTGACTCTCGCACAACACAAACTGTTGCATAAGGCCGCCTATGAACTCTCTGTCTGTTTTGTTCTAGCCAAGGAGGCCGTCTATGAACTCTCTGCTCGTCCTGTTCCGGCCAAGGAGGCTGCCTATGAACTCTCTGTCTGTCTTGTTCCGGCCAAGGAGGTCGCCTGGGAACTCTTTGTCTGTCCTGTCAGGGCTATAGAGGCCGTTTACGAACTCCCTGCTTGTCCTGTCATGGCTATAAGGGCCGTCTGCGAACTCCTTGCTCGTTCTGTCATGGCTATGGAGGCCGTTTGTGAACTTTTGTCTTGTCCCGACCCAGCCAGGGAGGCTGCCTCTGAACGCTCAGTCTTGTCTATCAACCCCAATGTTCTGTCTGTGTTGTCTGTCTCTGCTCTCTCATTGTTCATATCCCATCATTCATTGCACGGTTTGCACACTGCACTGATGGCACTCATTGCACACAGCTGTTTCTTATCACCTCACTCACTATATAACACCCACTCAAACCACCATTCTCTGCTGAGTATTGTTTAGCCTGTACCCCTTTCCGAGTCTCCGTGTTTTCCTTGTTTTGCCTTGCCTGTTTCTGCAGTATCTGATCTTTGCCTGTTTTCCTGGATTTTTCCCTCTCGTCTCGCCCCTGTGATTCTGTCTGCTTATGGGTGACCTACGCTAGCCCTGTGACTATTCTTGTGTTTTGCCCGCCATATACCTGTTTTGCCATTTTTTAACCCTGCCTGTTTACCACGTCTCTTCAAATAAAGCTTGCAGATGGATCCACACGTCTCACGTCTCGTCAGCCCCGTTACAGTAATCCTTAACATTTTCATAAGTAACTGTAATTTAATGTAATGTAATTAAATTACGTAATTCCGTTACATGTAACTAGTTACTCCCCAACACTGATTATAACGGCACAAAAGTACTTTCTAATGTTTAAATTTTTCATATAAATTGTTGCAGTATGTTCATGGGTTTCAAAAGGAATTCTTATTGATGTCGATTGAGAAGTTATTTCTACGAACTCTGACAGTTTTTTGTTGCTTGATTCCATCCTGTGACATGATCAACTGTGAGCTATGGCAAGCCAGACCCTTTGATTCTGTGAAGGGCCTACTGCTGACGTTCAACTCGGACCTGTCTGCATTGTGGGATTTTTTTCAATTACAGATAAGCTGTTACTTTACACACACACTACCCGGGTAGTAGGATAAAACAAGGCCTTATACATACATTCATTTTACACTACACGTACACAAATTTGCGAAGGAACCTGCAGGACTTTTGGACATTTAATTTTTTTCCTCTTTCTTTGTTTTCTCTGACATGTTATGCACGACCTGGACTAAATTTCTAATTTTCTCATTCCAGCAGTGTTGTATGGGACAATACAACAAAATACTAACTTGTTTCTTCTATTATTTTTTTGTTTTGTTATATGTGCAATAAATGTGCTGGCTGTTAGCTGTTTCATAACATTTGGCCCAAATTTCATTTTTATCCTCCCAAGAGTCGAACCTAGCCCTATATCTATTCAGAGTAATATAACACAGTGTTATACTGATAACTTTTGCCGTGTTACACAAGCTTGGAAAGAGACCAATTCAGATGGTCAGCGGACATCTTGGCTTTGCATTACTCCTGCAAGACTGAGAACCAGAAGAACTGTTGCAACGTCTCCAAGATGCTTCAAGAAACCTACCTGGAAAACTATTTGCAAGTGCATCTGGAGTAAAAGCTGCTTTAAACTCAAAGGATGGTCACACCAAATGTTGATTTAATTTAGTTAATATAAGTTAATTGATAAAGAAAATCTATTTATGACATTATTTGTGACAGCATCCTCATTTTAATGCATTTTTACACAAGTGCCTAAAACTTTTAACAGTACTGTAGCTTTGCAGGTAGGTTTCTTGAAGCATCTTGGAGACGTTGCCACAGTTCTTCTAGATTTAGTCTGTCTCAGTTTGTTCTGTTTCTTCATGTCATTCCAGACAGACTGGATGATGATGAGATCAGATCTCTGTGTGGAGCACTGGCTGTTGTCAGACAAAAATCTCACTGGATAATTACAATTAATGGCAAAATGAATGTTTGGAAATGTAAACTGATATTTCCTACTGACACACTACAGCGAAAGATAGAAATAACTGACTTGAAACCATTTTTAGCTGCTGAAAATACTAGTACTCTAATAAATTTGGCCACCACTGTACGCTGATTTGCCACTCAAGAAATATTTAGTATTATAACCAATGCTGAAAATATTTTTGCTGTTTTTGTTATTTGATTAAATGAATGCATCCTTGCTGAATGAAAGCGAATAAAAACCATTAATTAAAAAAAAAATCCCACAACATTTACCCCAAACTTCTGAATGGCACAATACATTGTAAGCATCAAGTGTATGTATGTTTAAAAATGAAAATGACTCACATGCTGTCTTCCCCTATGAGTAAGTGGTAACTCTGCTCAGGGAGTAGATTACCCTCTAAAACCACCTTCCTATCAAGATATAAATTGGTAGATAATGTCATCAGATTTTTAAAAATATAATATATTTAAACCTTAAAATATATTTAAACCTTAAATAACTTTGTGAGATTTAAAGGTGCTGTATGTAAGTTATTGACTCTACTAAAGCATAAATATACCATAATTTGTTTGCAGATATTTAAGAAACATGCTAAGTTAACATACTTGTTTATCTGAAAAACAGTGCTACAGTCAGTTACTCTCCTTTGAAAATGTGTGTTCCGGGCCGGAATGTCGGTCTCTGTTTTGGTTTGTGAAACCCGCCTACTGCCAGTTTACTCAATTGTATTTCGTCACCTCGGGTTGCCAGTTGGCGGAAAACACAGTGTATTTCATTTCATTCATCGTCAAGTGCGCTCGTTCCTGTTGGTGTCGTCAATCTGGCAACCTGTGTGTGCGTCAAGTCTGAGGAGGAGGGGCCGGGTGAAAAAAACCCTCTCCAATATTTTGAATTTGGACTGCAATACCTAGTTCAACCTAGTGATGGGAAGTCCGGCTCTTTTCAAAGATTCGGCTCTTTTGGTTCGGCTCCCAAATGGCTCTTCATTTAGTATCACTCAGAGCCTTCTATTTGAGCCCAATTTAGCAATTGTGAATGGTTTGTGTGTTGGTAAGCAATTTTTTATTTAGTGTTTTTATAATAGCATTACTTTTATGCATTTTCGTTACAAAAAAATACAGTTACTATTATTTAACATTTTAATAAAACTTTAATTGAACATAGAACTACACCAAACAAATCAAATAAATAAAGGCAAAAATCTTAACATTAAGACACTTTAGTTTTTAGTGCAGGTTGGCATTCAGAAATATCAGATGTCTTAGCTTGGGTGTGCTGATGCGATTTCTCCTCTCTGTGATTATTTGTCCTGTTTTTGAGAAGACTCTCTGAGGGGACCCGATGTTGCAACAATGCAGCGTCTTCCTACCTTAACCAACGCACTTGTGTTTAAAGGGGTCATATGATGCAATTTAAATTTTTCCTTTCTCTTTGAAGTGTTACAAGCTCTTGGTGCATAAAGAAGATCTGTAAAGTTGCAAAGACTAAAGTCTCAAATCCAAAGAGATATTCTTTATAAAAGTTAAGAGTCAACCACACCTACCTAAAACGGCTCGTTCTAACACGCCCCCACATATCCACGTCACTATGTGGGAAGATTTGCATAACGCCGCCCAAATGTTCACGCAAAGAAAGAAGGTGCAACTTTTATTCTCACTGTAGTATTGTTGCCGCTGCCGCCATGTCGAGACGCTGTGTTTCGTTGTGAAAGCGAAACTACTTTGCTTGGCCTTCCAAAAGAGAACGAAATCAGCTTCGTCGTGCCTGGAGCTGATCCGTGCTGGTCGCTGAGGAAATACATCAACTTCACGCTGTCGATCACTGGATCGGCTTTCACCGTGGATGTTCAGAACAGTTCAACCCAAATATTCAGATGTGTGCAGCGCATTTTATGGAGGACTGTTTCCTGATCCTGGAAGAGTAGACTACAATGCCGGCTGTTCTGACTCACAGACTGTAAGTACGTTTTCATTTAAAGGATTTGCCACTGACGATTCAAACGCGAGTTTTGAGGAGTGTAGAGTAGCGCTTGTTGTTCGTCATTTCTCCGATCACAAATGCAGACTTGGTTTTATGTTTACGCGGCGCGATGCAACGCAACATGTAAAAAGACAGTATAAGGGGCCATTCACATATCGCGCCTAAAACGCGTGGAAAACGCTAGGCGCGCCGCTTTCTGCTTTTCCCCCAAAGCGTTCGGGCGCTTGCGCTCCAGAGGCGTCTGCCATTGCTAAGCAACCATGACCTGCGCACTTCATGAAGATGCGGACGTTTCAGCAAAGGATAAATGGATTTGCAGCACTAAAAATCACTTGCAGTAGCTCTGCTACTAAATTTATTTAAAAATGGCTATCCCTGTACACCTATGATCAGCTGTTCCTTCATCTTGACTGAGCTTTCAATGTTGTTACGGGAAAGGATGAAGCTGATTGGTTGGTTCTTGTCACATGACTTGCGGCATTCTGAAAAGTTGAAATGTTTTTATCTCGATGCCGCACGGACGCTCCTGGAAAAAATTAGCGTGTCGCTTCCATTATGAGAGCGCCTGCCGCACGTCTACATTTGAAATAACGAACTTGAGCGTGCAAAAAACGCGATATGTGAATGGCCCCTAAGTCATTATAATCCGTAATTATGTCCCCACTGGATGCAACAAATGCTTAGTTTATAATGGGTTTTCATGTTTTTGAATCGTCGCTCCGGCCTGACAGGGCATCACAGCAACATTTCCGTCACACGCTTGAGGCATTCGGCCAATCACAACGCACTGGATAGCTGGCCAATCAGAGCACACCTCACTTTTCAGGCCGATGAGTTTTGTAAAAATCAACGCGTTTCAGAAAGGCGGGGCATAGAGGAGAAACAATAATGTACAGTATGTGGAAAATAATGTGTTTTTTTAACCTTAAACCACATAAACACATTTCATTACACCAAATACACAAAATAATGTTTTTTTAGCAACATCATATGACCCCTTTAAATCCGGATCCCCCGCCTCTCTCTGTCGCTCTGTGTACCTGGCCTTTACCACTATACTTGCTATCTTCGGAGCGTGTGTCCCCCTTCCTTCTTTCACATAATGGTATAATCCTAGTCTGTCCTCCAATGTGATTAGCCTCATGTGTATTTTTAAATTTTTTTTGTAATGAAATTTTTTTTTAAAATAAGGCTTTTATGAAAACACTGAATAAAATATTGCTTACCAACACACAAACCATTCACAATTGCTAAATTGGGCTAAAATAGAAGGCTCCGGCTGAAGATTCGGCTCTCCCTGACGGGAGTCAGCTCTTCTCGTTCGCTACAAAGAACATGACTAGTTCAACCACTCGGTGTCAATCCTACATACAGCACCTTTAATGAATGTGAAATGAATGAATTAATGAAAAGTTATTTATAACACACTGAATGTGGGTCTTAATAACACTGGCAAGAAATAATTACAAGTCATTCTGGCCTTCGAAAACAGTTTGACTGTTCTTACCTGAGATTTGAGCACAAAGATACCGTGTTTCTAATTGAGGTTAAGGTGGAATCCGTCAGGCCCGCATGCCACATGCTGCAAAGCATCACCATTAATAGGAAATCGACATAACATGCTGTTTATTTGCAACAGGAACACTCATAAACATACATACAACACACACACACACTCAAAGGCTTACTATAAGCACTGCAGGTTACTGAGGGACGACAATATCCTGCTCAACACCTGAAGCACCACCTCATCCACCCTCCATCCTAAAAAATAACAAATCATTTTGATATTAAACATTTCAGGAGTGTGAACAGCTACATCTTATTGTTTACAAAGAAGTCTTACCAGTTATTTTGACTTCCTTTACGCTGCCGTGGTCTTCATTCTCCAGCTCTAGCTGGAGGCAAGGCTTAGAGGACCATGTTGTCATTTGACTCTCTAAAGATGTCTGAAATTGATTGTCCTCTTCAGTCCGAGTTGGTGGTTTTATTATGAAAAAATTACGAGTTTTTTAATATGGGAGACAAATAAATAGCATTAAGTATAACATATCATCCTTTAGTAGAGTAGACAACAATATATGTTTTATGTACAACACTATTTACCCATAACTCCTCTATTTGTAGATGTTGACTGCTTTATCTTCACAGAAGGGATCTCTTTCACACCCATGAGTTTGCACAGCTCTGTGAAGTCCAGCTCCACATCTAGTGTGAGCGATACAAAAACACACCGACATTGCCTTTATGTGCTCTAGGGACTAGCACACAGCATTTGAACTCCAACAAACAGCATATCTTCGGACATGGCATATATTTTGGTTATTTAAAGATCACGTGAAGTCAAAATCTAGTCAGTCTATCTGTCTTTACAGTCACATACCTGCAGTTTTAGGTGGTTCTTCGTCGGTCACAGAATCCAGCTTGTCCACTTTCTCCTTGGAGGATTTTTCAACTCGTTTTTTCATCTTTTAAGCGGAAAACTAACCAGCAGTTGGTTAAACCTAAAACCAAACTAAATGATTAATAATTATAATAAACTCACAGTTGAGCAACTTTTATTCAGCTTCTTGCTCGCTCAGGTTGTATTCCGTTGCCATGCCAACAGCTGGCGCCTCACTTGAAATATGACACCTCGCGGATGGCGGCAAAAAGAAAACTCTGAAAATGCACCGTTCTTGTAGATAAAACCTTACAAAAATGACCACAGTAATTTTTCTTGCCTCTATTAAATACAATAAAAATAAGGTATCCGATAACTAATAAAAAAGGACAAATTTACTTAAATTCATACATTAATAAACTGAAAAAGCAGGGTAATTTAAAAACTAATTTTTTTTTTTTTTAGCTCCACAGAAAATGAAATAAAATACATTTGCATATCATACATGTATTTAACTGCAGGAACTATTTTTCTGGAGGTGTAATATGACCAAGTGAGAAGATGCAAGATGAATTAAGAGTAACTTGCTTTAATAAATGCTTTCACAAATATCGAAAGGTGCTGATGAAAAGAGATTCATTTTTCAAATTAATATAATTCTTCTGTCAGGACATAATGGTAATATTTCTTAAATGTAATATACTATAATCTTTATGAAGTCGGAGTCAAAGTTTTGATCAAATTAAGACACACATAGCATTTTAGTGATCATCCTGGATTAATTTTGATATAATTTTAATAACGAATGGCAGATAAATGCCTCAAGAATTAATAGATGCATCAGTATATGTGAAAACATCAGTTAGCATTAATTGGAGTTCAAATGATGGTACACAATGTCAATGTGCTACGCAATAGTTAAAATTCACTTTATTTGAAGATGTAATGACTGTCCATACAGTTAAAATACGATTTGTCTGTATACCTGGAGTAATAATGGTTATGACCTAATAAAGAACTGTATCACAGATTCTCTGCTAAATGTATGAGCAACAGGCAAGTATATTCACAATAATGTAGTGCTTTTTATTAAAAAAACAAACAAACAAACAAACAAAACAAATAGAATATAAAACAAAAAAAAAGTAAAAACCAACAGCATTTTTCATGACTTTATAATTACAAACTTTGAACCAGAGTGGAAGTAGTTTTGACAAACTGTACACAACATCACAAAATGCCTGCCAGTCTGTCCATATACAATGCTTGCATCTTATTTTGTGATTGTCTAAAAAAAATAACTAAACAAATCACACAAAAACACACAAATACAAGCATTATATTTATGACCGCTATCACAAAAAAAAAAGAACAATCTTTTCTCATTTGAAGAACAAAAAATTAAAAAGGAGATTAAGAACATGATATTGGGTCGACAGCTTATTTTTTCTGCCAAAATATCATTTTACATTTTTATGTTGGTTTGTTTTTTTAGTGTTCAACACTTTGCAGCAAAAAACGAGGAACATTATATCTTTTTCTCCTCAAAAAAGTAATAATAATAATAATTAGAATAATGTTAATATTAATTATTACGGTGACGGGTGCCAGGTGAGGGGTCACTGCCACTGCGACGTCCCCTTCCAAATATGACATTACATGATACAATAAGTTCTTGTGAATTCATGAATTTAACCGTTTATTAACTGCTGTCAAGCCCTTAGTTGTTTCCTCTTTCGTATTATTAGAATGGGCTCGCACACACACGCTCACAAACACCGTAAAGAATCTCACACACTACCATAAACAAAAAAAACGGCATTCTAAGGCGTTATATAAAGCCAGCGTGCCTCCACTGCTAGATTTTGTTTGTTTTTTTTGTATTTACGTTGAGCTGGTGAATTACACACTTAAAAAAAAATAATAAAGGGGGCGGGGCTGGCAGCCATTCTAACCAATCGCAATGCCCACGATAACAGGAGCGAAACATTCAAGCCCAGTCCCGAAGTCCCGAGCTTACAAATATGGATACCCCCATCGTGCGCCATTCCTAATGTAATTACAGTATAACAAATAAAAAAACAAACAGAAAAAGAAGGTAACATACTTATGTTTTGCTTTATCATACAGCATTGATCAATACTGCGCGAGTGTTAGTGTGTCTTATCCGTACATCTCCGGAAGCGAATTATGTCCTTGTTGTTAAAAGTGCAGTTAGCTCTCGCCTTTCTCTCTTTTTCTCAGTCTACGGGCAGTGTGTGTGTGCGCTACACTGCACCTCCTATGATGCTCCTATTTATTTTTCTTTCTTGGTTGCACTCAAGTCATTCCCAATGTCGACCACAAAGTAGCGCCAGACTCCCAAGTTTCCATTTGCACCCGAAATGAAGGCCAAATATAGTACCACACAGTCATAGGAGATATTTGACCAGTGAAGTAAGTTCATCTGCAACAATTCGGATAGAATTTCAAAGCAAACTTTCCTATGTCTGACACTTGTTCTTTTTAAATGCATCAAGCTTGACGGCTATGTCCTCAGTGCACGAAACTCTGGTCGGTCTCTCTTGTAGCTCCTTTAGAAAAAGAAACTGCGAGATATAAATCTGAACTTGTCGCCTTTCACCTCTGTTGACCCCCTCGTTTTCAGGTGTAGTCCACCTCTGCTCCTCCATATTCATTATTCTCTTGCTGCTCTGCAAGCGTGCTCGGCAGAGAGTGTAGTCAGCATTACTTCCTGCAAATAAATTCGCTCAGTCCAAGCGTCCGTCTGCGGAGGCGGCGACCAGAGCCTTCCTCCAGAAGATACGTCACATCTATCGCTGTACGGGAGACATAACGGGAGAATTAGTTTTCATCATAGAAGAGGTTACAGTAGATCTGTAGCAGTGTGGGGCAAAATGAGCAGATTATGAATACACATGGTGTTTAAAAGGTTTTTAAACATAGTTTTTTTTATGTATATAAAACAAGGCTTCTGTGAATCAGTTCTTAAGAATTTTTTTTTTCAATTATTCAGAATAAAATAGGGCATATTAAATAATGACAATAAGCAATAACATTATATATTAATAATAATAAATAATATTATTACTATTTCCCAACTAAAACTGTAAAAATATGAATACAAAAATACATTATTGACTTAAATTAACATTTATGGCTGAATCTCAGAATAAGGTCAAGGATAAACAAAATTATAAAAGATAAAATATATTTTGAAGTAAAATGTAACAGTTATATTATATTTTAGAACACAAAGTAATAATAATATGAATAGTATTAATTATTAATAGAAATAAAATCATTTCCAATCAAACTGTAAAATATAAATACTGTAAATTATAGACAATTAATGACATTTATCTAACAGAAAATGTCTAGGTCAAATTTCACTAAATAAACAAACAAACAAAACATTTTTCATGAAATATCCATATCAAATCTAAACAAAAACCACAACAATATATATTTAGTTGTATAGTAAAATATAGTTTAACTTTAAAACACAAAATAATATCATATGAATCATTAATTTTAATATGAATAATATCATTATGAACATCTATGTAATGTCATTAATATAAATAGTGTAAAACTGTAAAATATGAATAAAATAACAAATGATTGACCACATTCACACTTTTGGGTGAATCTCACAGAAAGAAATGCCCAGGCCAAATTTGACCCCTACAAAATCTGAATTTTTTTTTTTTTTTTTTAAATCTGTGATATAAATGTAATATAGTTTGCATAAATATTCAGCAAATTATTTGAAAAACGTTCAGTAAAGTCGTAAAATAAATCCTCTCTCCTTTCAAAAGAGCATTCAGCATTTGTGTTTGGAGGAACAAAAATGAAGAAATGTAATTTATGGTACTGAATGACAAAAATTAAGCCAACAATAAAGAGGCTTTTACAATTATTAGCATATTGGGGATACCACTGAAAAAAAATTAAAACGTGGGATTACAGGAATAAATTAGATTGGAAGGAATGTAATGTAACTAAAGCCTTTTGGATAAATAAATATTTCGTCTCTTACCATTCTTGCTGGGCGCCCGGTGCAGCAGGTCGAGCAGAATCTTGTTCAGTCTCACTCTCTGTGCTTCCCTTCTTCCCAGGATGGATGGATGAAGAAGTGAAGAGGAGAGTGAGGAAGAGCAAGGGGCATCCAATGCGTCCCGCCCTCCTCCTCCCCCTCTCTCTCGGGTGCCCTCGTCCGTCTCTCTCCTCTCTTCACCCTCCTCTTCTTCCTCTATGTCTTCCTCCTCCCCACCTGTCCTCCTTTCCTGTGACGTGGATAGCTGGGGAACAGGGGCGCTGGAGTCCTCCTGAGGGGTCTCCATCTCTCCCTCCGCTCCTCTCCCTCCGACCTCGTCCCCATCTCTAGAGAAGCCAGCAGACAGCCGGTCACATGACGCGTTGGGGGAGGGCTCTTCATCACAGGCTGATGCACCTTTGGGCCGCTCGCTCTTCCAGGCAGAGCGGCCACCGTTCCTCTTGTAGTTATCTGGCACATAGTGAGGCTGTAGAGAGAGAGAGAGAAAATAAATAAAGTGAGTGGAAGCAACTGGCATACTTAATTCATGACTGTTTGAATGAAACTAGTCGATTAAGTAGTTATGAGTCAACAATGGGGGAAAAAAACCCCACAGATCTTTAATCAGATTTACAAACAGTCGATAACACCACTTCCCATCCCATCTAAAACTGTCTAAAACAATTAAAAATGATGGCCTATAACAATGTATGGGTGACTCACAAAATGTTGTCAAAATTTCAAACTTAAATTGGTCATATGATGCGATTTGAATTTTTCCTTTCTCTTTGAAGTGTTACAAGCTCTTGGTGCATAAAGAAGATCTGTAAAGTTGCAAAGACTAAAGTCTCAAATCCAAAGAGATATTCTTTATAAAAGTTAAGAGTCAGCCACGCCTACCTAAAACGGCTCGTTCTAACACGCCCCCACATATCCACGTCACTATGTGGGAAGATTTGCATAACGCCGCCCAAATGTTCACGCAAAGAAAGAAGGTGTAACTTTTATCCTCGCTGTAGTTTTGTTGTTGCCGCCATGTCGTGAAGACGCTGTGTGCTTTGTTGTGAAAGCGAAACTACTTTGGTTGGTCTTCCAAAAGAGGAAAACATCTGCTTCGTCATGCCTGGAGCTGATCCGTGCTGGTTGCTGAGGAAATACTACAACTTTGCTGTGGACCGGCCTTCACCGTGGACGAAGCGGAGTCCAGCCCGGAGTCGTCACATGTCCTTCCGGACGCTCCTTCGTCGAAATCGCCGGCCGCCTTTTTCAGACCGATGAGCTTTGTAAAAATCGACGCGTTTCAGAAAGGCGGAGCATAGAGGAGAAACAATAATGTACAGTATGTGGAAAACAATGTGTGTTTTGAACCTTAAACCGCATAAACACATTTCATTACACCAAATACACAAAATAATGTTCCTTTTAGCAGCATCATATGACCCCTTTAAATAAAAAATAAACAAATAAATAAAAATATTTTTACACACTCACACACACATATACAGTAATTAGTAATATTAAAAAACAAAGTAATACTACTATTAATATCAATAAATATTACAAATAAATATATAAAAAAATTATTGTTTTTAAATCTGTAAAAATATGAATAAAATATATTCTTATTCATAAAAACATTTATGGCTGAATCTCAGAAAGATATGTCCAAAAACAAAAACAAAAAAATCTGTAATGTAATATATCAAACTTCAAATACAAAGTAATAATAGTGAGTTAATATGAATAATAATGTGTCAATAAAGTGCCATCTGAAATTTTCTTCTAAAATAAGCATTTTATCAGGCTCCCATATTTATGTTCAGCTATTTCTCTTTAATTGCATAGAAAAGGACCTATATATTGCCATTAGAGTAAATTTACTGAACCTAAACATAGGAGCCTGATACAAATGCTCATTTTAGATGAAAATGTCAGATGGCACTTATTATTTTAATAGCAAGTACAGCAAGTAAAACATGAGTAAAAAATATTGTTGTCAATAATATGTTATGGGTGAATCTCAGAAAAGAACTGTCCAGGTCAAATTTCACCCCTCAAAAAAACAAAGAGAACATATTGTGATATAATGTAACAGTTTATATTAAATATTAAAATGTGAACCACTAAAAGACCCAAAATATATTTTGTAACATATTAAATAATAAAATATATCAGATTTTAAATATATTAAAAAAAAAAAAAAAAAAAAACTTGCTACGTGTACTGCATTAAGCTAACTGAGACTTGTCATAGCACTTGCATATCATTGCTCTTTTGTTGATTTTGATTGCTTCCATTGTCCTAATTTTTAAGTCGCTTTGGATAAAAGCATCTGCTAAATGACTATATAAGGTTTTTACTATATATATAATGAATATAATTATTAATCTTGTCATACAAAAAATCTTCATGGTTCTAAAAATCCTTATTTTTTCACTTATTTATCAGTTTTGTGAGATTCCTAGCTTATACAACTACTCACTGAGAAGTCCCTCTTCGGTGTCAGTCTTTTGGGGAAGTGGTTGAACGCATAGGGCTTGGTGCACACTAAAAAAAAAAAACCTTGCTACGGGTACTGCATTAAGCTAACTGAGACTTGTCATAGCACTTGCATATCATTGCTCTTTTGTTGATTTTGATTGCTTCCATTGTCCTAATTTTTAAGTCGCTTTGGATAAAAGCATCTGCTAAATGACTAAATGTAAATGTGATGTAGCTATTACACAAAATAATATAATTATTAATCTTGTCATACAAAAAATCTTCATGGTTCTAAAAATCCTTATTTTTTCACTTATTTATCAGTTTTGTGAGATTCCTAGCTTATACAACTACTCACTGAGAAGTCCCTCTTCGGTGTCAGTCTTTTGGGGAAGTGGTTGAACGCATAGGGCTTGGTGCACACTGGGTACCGGTTGCGGTGGATCTTGTAGAACAGGTGTGCTGATTTATCCAGCCGGTAGTCGCAGATGTAAACATCCTGTTCCTTTACCCCTTTCGGACGACCTGAATCCATTAGCGAGAGCATCAGGCATTAGCATGCAAAGCGTATGGTGGTTTTCATGTTTTCAGCATGTAACATCTGGTTCAGTGCATTTCTTGGATCTCACTGTTGATTTGTTTATGTAAAACTGTTGTACGTGTGAATGTCTCACCCTTGCAGTAAGTATACAGGTCCAACACACAGCATGTTCCCACCACCGCCTCCAGAGGTATGATCTCATACAGAGGCACTCGGAACAACTCGTTATGATAGAAGCGGCGGGAAGGAGAGTGGTGCGTCTCATGGGGACGGAAGTAGTGATGACCAAAGGCAAACCTCTCACCTCTAAAGACAGAGAAAGTGAGTCGAGATCAAATCTAAGGTCCATGCGATTTAGTAAAGTAAGACATATTCCTTTCAAACAATCCCACCTCTACAACCAGAAGCTATTGACAGGAGGATAAGAAATTTGTTTAAGCCTGAGCCTAACACCGTGTCCTAACTACACACGACGCAACAAGATTCCAGCGACAAGCAATTTGGCTGTCCACACTCAAGTATAGATCTCTGCAGGAAAGTAATGGGAGTCACCAGATCGAGGCGTTTTTAGACCATGTTTCCTGATTGGCTGATGTCATAGTGACGGTAGGTTTAGGGGTGGGGTTAGGTAAGGGGGATCATTTTGATTGCATGATTGAGAAGCACCCTGCAGTTTGAAAACACCTACAAATTCAGAAACGCCCACTTTTGCTCTGCAGAGACCTCAATCTCTCCACACTAGACGTGACGCGACACTGTGACGTTACAGAATCAATCAAATATCAGTCAATCAGAAGCATGTGTGGGTGAGCTCTCAGTTGAAGCGCACTGCTCTTGCAACGAAATGGATACGTTATTAATCTAATTCATAAATATTAGGAATACACTCGTTTTAACGGTCATCTTTGCTTTAATTTATTTTCAACATCTGAGGTAAACTATCTATTGTTGCTTTCAGTTTGGCTATAAGGTAATGCAATACGATATTTAAACTCATATTAGACACGTTTAACTTTGAATAAAGCACATAAATCAATTGAGATGATCTACTCTCATGTTGTTGTTCCAGCCACGACCTTGCAGAAATAGAAACTGTTTCAAAATTAGAAATTTTGCGTATCGGCGTCGAGGCTAGTTAGAACAAAACCTCCGATTAACATGGAAAAGATACCTTTTATCGCGTGCCACGGCGTCGCGTGTAGTTAGGACAGGGTGTAACCTTTACGCTAAACATTAGGGTGATAGGAATGTTGCTCCATGGTCAACAGGAATGTCAATGCTTAATTCTGAATCAAGAGTGCAAATAACTATTTGAATACGAACGTTTGATAGCACTTTAGTTTAGGGACTAATTCTCACTTTTAACTAGTTGCTTATTAGCATGTGTAATACTAGCATACTGGCTGTTTATTAGTACTTATAAAGCACATACAAATAACCCCAAAAAGGGATAGTTCACCCAAAAATGAAAGTTCTGTCAGTAATTACTCATCCTTATGTTGTTCCAAACCTGTAAGACCTTCATTCATCTTCGGAACACAAATTAAGATATTTTTGATGAAATCCGAGAGCAAAGAAAACAAAAATAATGACTTCATTCAACAATTTCTTCTCTTCTGTGTCAGTCTTTGCCGCGCGTTCATGAGATTACCACGATGCAAGCGTGTAGCGCTGCTGACGCAGAAAATTGTTGAATAAAGTCGTTATTTTTGTTTTCTTCGTGCACAAAAAGTATTCTTGTAGCTTCATAATATTACGCTTGAACCGATGAGGTCACATTTTTTTTAACAATGTCCTTACTACCTTTCTGTGCCTTGAACGTGGTAGTTGCGTTGCTGTCTATGGGAGGGTCAGAAAGCTCTTGGAATTAATCAAAAATATCTTAATTTGTGTTCCGAAGATGAACAAAGGTATTACGGGTTTGGAACGACATGAGGGTGAGTAATTAATGACAGAATATTCATTTTTGGGTGAACTATCCCTTTAATCCTATCAATACCTTAATTTAACAACTACCTTACTAAGTATTAATAAGCAGCAAATTTGGAATTTATTGAGGCAAAAGTCGTAGTTAATAAGTGTAGTGAATCTCACTTTTCGTTTTTCCAGAGTTTCTCAATACGGAAGATGTCCAGTTTGTCTCCGTTGATATGAGACAGGAGACGGTATGACTGACGCACCGGCTGGCCTTCTGTAGTGCGTCTGCTGTCTCTCATGAGGTACACACAGTCACCTGCAACAGCCACACGCAAACATAAATAAACCTAACCACATCTGAACCAAAATATTACAATATACACTACAGCTGGAAGTTTTTAAAAATATGTTTGAAAAATGTCTCATGCTCAGCAAGACTGCATATATTTGATCAAAAACACAGTAATATTGCAAAATATTATTACAATTTTAAATAACTGTTTTCGATTTTAAAATATTTTAATATTATAATATTTAAATATGATAAATTGCCACTCATAATATCAATAGTTGTAACAGTTGTACTGCTTATTACTTTTTGGGGATTCGTTGATAAACAGAAAGCTCAAAAACAGAAATATAAATTGTAATATAAATATCTTTATTGTCTTTTTATCTATATAATGTGTCAATGCTGTATAAATATTAAAAATAAATAAATAAATAAATACTGACCTCAAACTTTTGAACAGTAGTACAGATTGTAATACAGATTACAGATACATTTGATTTCACAAACACACACATGCACTTACCCTGATGCAATAGTAAGTCATCACGAAGCAGGCATATATAATAGATGGATCCTGACTGGGCATAACTGGGTTGGGGCACCATTGGGACCTCCTTTTGAAACATGACAGGAAATGCATAAAAGATAAAAACACAAAAAAAGCTTTCAAAAGTTCCATACATCCTGAATGACAGAGTAAACCTTATCCTGGGGTGACCTTTAAAATGTTGTGATAAGAGACCATATGGCCGTGCTAAACATAGTCAGAGAGGAAGAAAGAATTGTAAAGTTACACAGACTGAAAGGTCACATACCCTGTCCACTGGACGAGGGTCACACTGCTCACAGAGATAATGCTCCACATCGGCCTCCAATCGCATACAATCACAGTGCTGCCACACCTGACAGACATAAACAGAGAGATACCTATTACCTATACTTACCCCAATTACACATGGTTTCAAATCATTACACAACATATTACATGAACAACATGAATAATGATAGAATAATGAATATTTAAATTAGTATATTAGCCTGTGGTTTTATCGTTACCTAAAACTAAAAGTATTGAAAATCTTTTTTTGGTAACTGAAATGAAGTTGAAATAAAAGAACCTATAAATATTAGATGAAAAACAAACTTGAATGGAAATGAGAAATGTTGCCTTTCAAACTGCTCTAATACAAGTTTAGGTTGAATTACTAAAATTACTAAAACTAAAAATTAAATATAAGTAAAGCTAATTCGAAATATCAAAGAAAAAATAATAAACTTTTTTAGACATGATTAACCAGTAGAAATGTGTCAACCGGTAGAGATTTTAGACTATCGTCTCTATCGTGGTTACACGCATATGTGACGTTGTGGTTGCTGTGCTACATGGTCGTGAAAACTTACCGTTTGCATGCGTTTTTAAGCATTGCATTTTACAAACAAGTGATTTTAAGCCCTTGAAATGCAATCAGCAGCAAAAAATAACTCCTTTCACTATATGTGCACGCTGTCTGAGAAACTGTTCCCGAGCGCTGTCAGAGAGGTGCGCGCACATGAATGCAGTGCTCATAGAGCACAGGTGTATTGAACGAGTTATTTTTGCCGCTTTACAGGCCTTGAACGGTTAAATACACACACTTGTATATGACAAAATTCCCATCTTCGCAAGTATAAGTAAACACAGTAGGTCTTAAGTGAAGGCAAACAGCTGCGAAAGAAAACAAGTAAAACTATATTGGAGCCGAGCAGCTCTTAAAGTGACAGCAGTCTAATATTCCTGCTGTCTGTCATTCATGTTAATCAAACAACAAAAGAGAGAAAATCTCTCACTGCTCTGTCTTGAATAATCACTTTTGTAACTTTAATAAAAAAAGAGATATATTTAATTTACACAGTGACGAATATGCAGTGTTTTTTAAACATCTGATTACTTTATACAATATGTAGCATTTCTCAATAATTTGTTCCACTGTAATTTTTTTGTCCTATTGCTTGTAATTAGTTCCTTATTATTAATTACTGACTGCTTACTTGTCTTCGGTGAGCTTGAGTTTTTGTTTTTATTTAGGCTGGTATTAGTTTTTTGTGATACTGACACTGATGACAAAAAGTATGACATTTCTATGGTATCAAAAATGTCGATATCATAAAAACCTTATAAAAGCAAAAATATCTATATCATGATATATTTTGTTACCGTGAAATAAAAATACTCATATCGAGATATAAGAATTTAGTCATATTGCAATGTAGCTGGTATGGTGTTCTAGATGGTTGCTTTTTATGACAAGTCAAAAGACTGTATTTCCAAGCCTCTTTAATATTCAGGTCCCTAGATATGAAATCTGATCACTCCTTGCCAATTTTACAGTCTATCAGGCGAAAATCTCTAATCACTTTTGTAACTTTAATAAAAAAAGAGATATATTTAATTTACACAGTGACGAATATGCAGTGTTTTTTAAACATCTGATTACTTTATACAATATGTAGCATTTCTCAATAATTTGTTCCACTGTAATTTTTTTGTCCCATTGCTTGTAATTAGTTCCTTATTATTAATTACTGACTGTTTACTTGTCTTCGGTGAGCTTGAGTTTTTGTTTTTATTTAGGCTGGTATTAGTTTTTTGTGATACTGACACTGATGACAAAAAGTATGACATTTCTATGGTATCAAAAATGTAGATATCATAAAAACCTTATTAAAAGCAAAAATATCTATATCATGATATATATTGTTACCGTGAAATAAAAATACTCATATCGAGATATAAGAATTTAGTCATATTGCAATGCAGCTGGTATGGTGTTCTAGATGGTTGCTTTTTATGACAAGTCAAAAGACTGTATTTCCAAGCCTCTTTAATATTCAGGTCCCTAGATATGAAATCTGATCACTCCTTGCCAATTTTACAGTCTATCAGGCGAAAATCTTTAGTTTGGTCACTTTGAAAAGTAATGCCACAGAGCTCTCCTCAACAGAACTGTTAACTGATGCTTGCGCCCCCCTTGACAGGTGCGCCCCACAGGTTGAAAACCCCTGGTCTAGACAACCGACTGTCTCACAAACTACAAATGCATGTCAAAATCAATGTCTACACCATGATTATGACCTTTGCTTCTTGCTTTGCATAATAAAAATTATTATGCAGTCATTAAAGTGACTGCCAACAATAAGATCAATAGCAAAAACTGAAGTTTTTTTTTTTTTTAAAAGTATGATGGTTTGTGTGAATGAATTAGTGTCTGTTTACCTTTGTAGCTTGTGATCATGTCACATATCTCCTTGAAGATGTGTGCCAGGCGTGCAGTGCGTGTAACTTCCTTGTTCTCCTCACCTTTCCCAAATCTACGTCCCGTTTCTTCAGTGAGTGTTTGGACTTGCGTTTCTCTTTCAGTCTCCCCAGCCTCCGGGCTCCGCCCCCTGATCCACCCCCTTTCCCAGGCAGCCCATTGATTCGCTGGCTCTTGCCGCCAATGATGCCACGGCAACACTCTGAGCCACACTTGCAGACTTGCTGCATAGCAACAAGAGCAGAGAAACATTATCATTTGGCAAGCAAGAGGAAAATGTTAAACATCTACTACAGGTCCAATCCACCAGTATATCAAAAACCTGATGTTAACCGATGTAAACTATCAGTGGTAATCAACCTTGTTAATGTGAAATATTATAATAAATAAATAAAAATAAAAGCTTACAAAAAAAAATAAAAAATTCTCAAGTCTTCTAAACTCTGTGGCTGAAGTTATTAAGCAGCTATGAGTGATTGAATCAACACCACCAATCCGGATGAATGAAGTACAAGCATCCGCTACAAAACACAGCTGCATACATGCACACTGTGCATGTGTATGTACAGAAAAATAAAAATAAAAATTAATTCCTGAAAAGGTTTATACATAGCATTTGAGCTTCACATTAAATTGGAATTAAAGGGATAGTTCACCCAAAAATGAAAATTTGATGTTTATCTGCTTACCCCCAGGGCATCCAAGATGTAGGTGACTTTGTTTCTTCAGTAGAACACAAACGAAGGTTTTTAACTCAAAATTGTTGCAGTCTGTCAGTCATATAATGTAAGTGAACAGGAATCACGGCTTTGTCAAAAAAACATACACAAACAAAACCAAATTAAACCCTGCGGCTCGTGACGATACATTGATGTGTAAAGACACGAAACGATCGGTCTGAGCAAGAAACTGAACAGTATTTATATCGTTTTTTTTACCCCTGATTCACGCAATGTCTGAACTGTCCTGAGCG
>NW_015505295.1:888174-925929 GCF_001515645.1 Sinocyclocheilus grahami
AAGAAGAAGAAGACGCGTCACACGCCAGCTGAAGAAGACTACGCTCATGACAGTTCGGACATTGCGTGAATCAGAGGTAACAAAACTATATAAATACTGTTCAGTTTCTTGCACAGAGCGATCGTTTCGTGTCTTTACACATCAATGTATCGTCACGAGCCGCAGGGTTTAATTTGGTTTTGTTTGTGTATGTTTTTTTAACTCTCAAAGCCGTGATTGCCATTCACTTACATTATATGACTGACAGACTGCAACAATTTTTGGTTAAAAATCTTCGTTTGTGTTCTACTGAAGAAACAAAGTCACCTACATCTTGGATGACATGGGGGTAAGCAGATAAACATCAAATTTCCATTTTTGGGTGAACTATCCCTTTAACAAAATTGTTGCATATTAAAACTAATTGAAGTATGTGTCTCCTCTTGTTTAAAGGCAAAATGTGGCTAACCTGAATTCCTGTTCGCTGACCACCTCTCCCAAGTACTCGATGATGAATTGGCCGGAACGTAGGGGCTGCTTGGTTCGAATCCCCCAGCCCTTCCCTTCAGCCCGGAAGCGCTCGAGGCACTGCACCCACTCATGCCTCTGGATACGCTGGTTATCACATTGATCATCACAAGGACATGTACTTGGAGAACACTCAGCAAAGATCATCCTAAGGCAGACAGATATAAGAAAACCATGGGATCCACAGCTGCACTAATGGGTAAGCAGAGGAGAAGTAGTAAGCCTCTTACCTGTTTAGACAGTCATCCTGACAGCCCTTCTCACTGTGCTCTTCAGGCAGCCTGCAGTTACAGGTAGTGGCTTCGTAGCCAGAAAGAGGCTTCACATCCACATAAACATCTAAGAGGGAAAATATCAATGCATTAGTTTCAAACATTTGCAAACCTACGCATGGAAAACACAAAGTGTACAAAAATGAGAGCAGGATAGTCAGGAAGGAATCTACAACTCCCAGTCCTGCCAAATCAGTATATTTATGGAAACTCAAGCATGTTCTGCTCTACAGTGTTGTTGAGCTTATGGGTAGTGACAAAAACTAATGAAAATCTGCTTACTGGATCTGATCTTCTTGTAGAGAGGCACATCAGGTCTCTTGTAGAGCTACAAAGAACAAAGATGTATCCTTGAGTATATGGATTAAACTACTTAAAATCATTATAGATATTGAAACTTGTTTTCAGAAAATATATCCTAAACTAAGTTTATTTATATTACCCCTTTGGCAAAATATGTTTCATAAAGGAGCATAAACCTTATTACATTTGGTTAGATTTATGCTTATACCAAGGGGAAAAGCATTTGCCAATGGAGGGAAGAAAAATTAACTTATTTGAAAACTTAATAATAAACTTAATAATAAAAATAATAATATTATTATCCTACAAATAAATGTATCTTGTTTAAATCATGTTTATTGGATGATTTTGAAGCAAAAAAACATAAATGACAAATGCAGCTGTCAAGAAAGATGTGGTTTTAAGGAGCTACCTGATCATGTTTCCAAAGCCACAGGATGTCATAAGGCAGCTGGAAATCAATGCGTTTCTGTCTCAAGTATTTCCCTGGACAAACACAGAAGACAAATAGCAGTTACTAATTCAATCTCTTTGTCCTTTCACTTGAGGCTGCGCCATTCCAATATTGAATCAACTAATCACCTCATAACTCATAAACCATAACTAATCAGCCTGATTGCCCATGGGGCCATACATAATGAACTGGTTAGAAATGACAATGAAAGCTGTATACCGGCAAATCCACAAGCTTACTCGTTGAAATAATAGTTCTTAAAAACAGTTAAGTTGAAAAATGAATCCTAAATCAAACTGCAATTAGATATAGAGAAAAATTAAGTGATGCATGTCAAAATCTGCAGATTTTTAGAACACAACTGCAAGCTAAGCTTAAATGAAAAACTCACCAACATGAATGGGGGCAGGAAAAAGTCCATACTCATGTTCACCTGGAGTGTATTCCAACTTCTCCTTCTTTAGTTGTAGCAGCTGACTGCGAGGACTGATGGGGAAATGGAGACAGGTTAAGTTTATTTTCCTGGTATATGCTTATACCAAGGGGAAAAGCATTTGCCAATGGAGGGAAGAAAAATTAACTTATTTGAAAACTTAATAATAAACTTAATAATAAAAATAATAATATTATTATCCTACAAATAAATGTATCTTGTTTAAATCATGTTTATTGGATGATTTTGAAGCAAAAAAACATAAATGACAAATGCAGCTGTCAAGAAAGATGTGGTTTTAAGGAGCTACCTGATCATGTTTCCAAAGCCACAGGATGTCATAAGGCAGCTGGAAATCAATGCGTTTCTGTCTCAAGTATTTCCCTGGACAAACACAGAAGACAAATAGCAGTTACTAATTCAATCTCTTTGTCCTTTCACTTGAGGCTGCGCCATTCCAATATTGAATCAACTAATCACCTCATAACTCATAAACCATAACTAATCAGCCTGATTGCCCATGGGGCCATACATAATGAACTGGTTAGAAATGACAATGAAAGCTGTATACCGGCAAATCCACAAGCTTACTCGTTGAAATAATAGTTCTTAAAAACATTTAAGTTGAAAAATGAATCCTAAATCAAACTGCAATTAGATATAGAGAAAAATTAAGTGATGCATGTCAAAATCTGCAGATTTTTAGAACACAACTGCAAGCTAAGCTTAAATGAAAAACTCACCAACATGAATGGGGGCAGGAAAAAGTCCATACTCATGTTCACCTGGAGTGTATTCCAACTTCTCCTTCTTTAGTTGTAGCAGCTGACTGCGAGGACTGATGGGGAAATGGAGACAGGTTAAGTTTATTTTCCTGGTATATGAATGTTAGATAATAAGACTCTAATGTTCATCCTTACTCGTCAGTCTTGTACACATCAGAGTAAAGCCCAGCCTTTTGAAACTTCTTTTTGGGTGGTCTAGCAACTCTCTTCTCCCGCTGACTGGTCACTGATGGGTTTGGGGCTTGTTCCACGGAAGTAGGGCCTGTGCGCTCTGGGGAGGATTGGCCATCAGGTTTTCCCTCCAGAGCACTGCAAAGAAAACCAGTAATTTATTATGAGATTAACCCCCGGTTTCACAGACAAGGCTTAAACCTAGTCCCAGACTAAAATGCAATTCTGAGCTGTTTCAACTGAAAGAAATTTGCACTGACTGATCTTAAAATATATCAGTGTTTTGTTGCACACCAGTAATGTTTTTTCAAAGGTATGTTAAAAAAAAAATGTACTCAAATGTCCTAATTGAACTGTGGCCTAATCCTGGTTTAGTCGAAGCCCTGTCTGTGAAACTGGGCCTAAGACTTTTGTGGTGTTTAAGTCAGCATTAAATTGATTTGATCATTACAGCAACATTAAAGGTTCTAAAAAGTTTATTGTGGAGGAATGTAAAAAGGAAATTTCAGAGAAAATTTATTTGATTTTACAGAAGCTTTTTTGTCCAGGATATGGAGACAGAGATGTTTTAAGGGAAGAAAATAGGTTGATTTTGATTTCATGTTGATTTTAAACAGGTTTTGGAGATAATATTTATTTCATGCTTGCATGCTGATCCGTGTTAATTCAAATCCATTACTCTAGTCTTCAGTGTCACATGATACTTCAGAAACCATTCTAATATGGTGAAATGGTTCTAAATTACTTATCAATATTGAAAACAGTTGTACAACTTAATCTTTTTTGTGGAAACCGTGATACATTTTTTAAGATTCTTTGATGAATAGAAAGTTCAAAAGAACAGAATTTATTTGAAATCTTTTTATAACAAATGTCTTTACTGTCACTTTTGATCAATTTAATGCATCCTTGCTGAATAAAAGTATTAATTTCTTCCCCCCCAAAAAAAATCTACATTTTGAACAGTTGCATATTTTGTACCGCATACCTGCGAAAACAATGCATTTCCTCCTGTGTCAACCATCCCCTCCCTCCTTCTGTTCTAGCTCTTGCCATCACATCTTCCTCTCTAGCAGCTGGTCCTTCTTCTTCTTCCTCCCCCTCTCTTTCCTCTGCCGGTTCCTCTTCTTCCTCGTCACCTCCTTCTGTCTCCCTTTCCCAGCGTTTTCTTTTGCGTCCCTTTCTGCGCTGACTCTGTATTACAGACTCAATGACATCAACCACGGTGTCTCCCTCCCAAAGCACACTTCCTCTGTGCCTTTCAGGTAAAGGGTGGTTCTCTTGTTCAGATGTCTGTGGTGGGGGCGACGGGGGAGGCGAGGGCAGCGGGTGCTTGCGGGGACGGCCTGGACCTCGTTTTTTCACCATGTTGTTTCCTGTGCGTGCTTGCCTCTGGAGCTTCTTTGCACGAAGGATCTTGTTGACATGGTGCAGGTTGTTTTTGGGAGGGGGCCGATGGGAGTGATGCGAAGGGGGGGAGTTACGACAGCATGCAGGCTGGGAGGAGCACGTGGAGGGACTAGCCTGGCGGCTAGAGGGCCGGAGAGCTGTGACGCTTCCAGGCTGGTCGAGAGTGCAGTGAGAAAGGCAAGAGGAAGAGTGTGAGAGGGATAGGGGAGGGTGGTGGTGGTGCCGATGATGGGGACCCTCAGAAACCTCAGGAACAATAGATTGGCCAACTCGGTTCTGTGTGCCAGACACATTTCCTGTGATATTAAAACAAAAGGTGGGTTGAGTAGCTGAAAAATTAAACAAATTAGAACAACAATTAACAGAAGTCTCCCCATTGCCCAACGTCCCACATGTATAATGTGTGTAACACAATGCAAAACCTTAAAAAACAAATAAAAAGCAAATAAAACAAAAACAAATAAATAAAAGCCGGTGCATACCAAAGACCTGTTAGCAGCATGTATTACTGACAGCCTGCCACTGACTAAGCTAAACTCTCAAATTCTTGGTTAGATCATCTTTTTATACGGCACATTTATTATTAGGTAAATAACAGAATGGGGAGTTGAGGAGATAAATTGGTTTATAGATTGTGTAGAAAAGATACTCATCTCCTAATAGCCAAATTCTGATGTAGCTGAAAATAACTGCCTCACAGACTCAGCAAAAAAGCAGCTACATGTGTTCATGTGTGCAGGGCCTCATTAAATGTGTTCCCTCTATCCTCCATTATCCCTTTAATTAACTTACTCTCAGTCTAACTCACTTTTCAACACAGTCTAGTCTACTATGTTCTCTTTATCTTATATTTCCATCAGTCAAACCCATCCTTCCATATCTTCTATTTCATTGTATTTTTTCCCACAATTTCTCCATGCAAGACATGTTACAAGTCAGGGTTTAAAGGGGTCATATGATGCGATTTCAAGTTTTCTTTTCACTTTGGAGTGTTACAAGCTGTTTGTGAATAGATAAGATCCCTAAATTTGCAAAGACTAAAGTTTCAAACCCAAAGAGATATTCTTTATAAAAGTTAAGACTGGTCCACGCCCCCCTAAAACACCTCATTCAAACACATGTCTACATCACGATGTGGGAAGATTTGCATAACGCCGCCCAAATGTTCACGCAAAGAAAGAAGGCGTAACTTTATTGTTGCTGCCGCCGCCGCCGCCATGTTGTGAAGACGCTGTGTGTTTCGTTGCGAAAGCAAAAATACTTTGTTTGGCCTTCCAAAAGAGGACACGACTAGAAATCAGTGGTTAAGTTGTATTTACAACACTGTTCCAGAACAGTTCAACCCAAATATTCAGATGTGTGCAGCACATTTTATGGAGGACTGTTTCCTGATCCTGGGAGATTAGACTTCAATGCCGGCTGAAGGGTACCCACTCTTTCATGAACACCAGATTCAAGGACTTTCAAGGACTTTTTAAAGCACCATTTATTTTATATCAAGCATCTATCAAATTCACACACCAGAATATGTAGTGTCATGAAAGACCTTACAGTACTTAACATTTCACTTACACTTAACATTTACATTAAAAATTTCAGAGTAATAACGTTTTGAATTGTAGGTTTCATAAATTTAGACCGTTTTGAGCAGTTGTGTTAAAAGGACTTTAATAAAATCCATTGAAGTCAGTACTGGTGATAAATAAAATTCCATTTCTAAAATATTGATAAAATATGCATCAAACTGATTTTTGCTGTAGTTCTTGTAATATTTCATGAGCATTTTAAACCTTGTACATGTGCAAATCAGCAAAAAAATAAAAAAATAAATAAAAAATAGGACTTTCTATTTGCTTTTAAACTGTAAACGCTTTTCACTAAGCTGTTTTTCCAACTTTTCAAGTTCATTTTCTCCTTAGCTCCATGTTGCACTAATGTTGCTCCTAAAACTTACTGCCAGATTCTGGAAGATAAATTCTTCTAACAGTGGTACAAGAGGATATGCTGCTGGTCCTTCAAGAGTCACTCTCAACTTGTCTGTCCATAAAGCCTATAAAAATAGTCGTCATCAAATAATAGAAATTAAGATTGATGTGGTTTGGAATTGGTCAAATGTGCTTGGAAAAAAATATGATCAGAATATCAACGTGCCTAATAATTATGCACACACTGTAAGACGTGCTCCCTTTACACAGCGTGCGCATGATCGCGAAATCGAAAGTGAACAGCGAGCACTTATTTAAATGCGATTTAAATACCCCGCATATTAATAGCGGCTCACTGATGTGCGAAAATAATATACAATATTAGAATGTTTGCGGGAGCGGGACACACACGTTGCGGGAGTGGGCGGTAATGGTCAGAAATTCAGCGGGAGTGGGCTTAAGAAAATTGTCCCCAAGGCTCTAGGCTGCGCATGAACAACACACACGCTAAGTTTTTTTTCGCGCTACCCCATCTCCACCCCCAATCATTAGTGCCGTTTTGTTCTGTCTTCGTTCAGAACATATAGGACAATTTTTGAAATAGCGTCATAAACAGGAGCTAAAGCAAAAAAAAATTTTTTTTGACTGAATTTTTCCTCAGCCAAACCACATTCCACAGCCATACCTGTCATACACACAGTTTAAAAGCCTTTTAATGCGCTTGTCCTCCTAATTTAAAATAATAAAAAATAAAAAATTATTTACACCTAATACAAGGTGACATTTGAGTCAAAGTGACTTACAGGGGTATTTTCTTTTTACCTTTGTAATGGCATCTTTTTCAGCAATGTCAAATTCAAAAATTTATGTTTATAAGCTTTTTAAAATTTCTATTTAAAACAGTATAATAAGAAGTAGAATAAGACAAATAGGTTACCAATCATATGAAATTAGTATTAATAAATTAATTTGTACAGAGGTGGCACAGAAGAACACAAAAATGCCTTGTAGGTACATTTTCAGACGTTTAATGAGGCTCAGAGGTGGCATGAGTGCAATTAAATTCATACATTTATGTGGAGATTTTTTTTTAACATAAAATTTTGAATACAGAAATATTAAATAAAATTATACGCTAAAAATGAAACTAAATCCGCCAGCAGGTGGCGACAAGTCACTGATTTTATCACTGAATCATTCATTCAATTGATTCGTTCGAACGGCTGATTCATTCAGGAATGAAGCAAGTGACTGTCTTTATGCAATCATGAATCACTGACTCACTAGATTCGCTCAAAAATGCACTTTCATTGAATGAATGAAACTCAGCTGTGTTTGCTTTTAGAGATGCGAAGTGGCTGAGCGGTTTCTATATTTGGAACCCTTTTCGTTAAAGAAATAGAGCAAAATCAGGCAGGACTTGTTTACTGAACTGTTGTATTGAATCAATATCACATTGGCAAACTCCCTTAATAATTATTAAAAGCGGTCACTCTCCTTGTAGCGATCTGTGGGCGCACAGAAAATGAGTGCGCGAGTGAGTTCTCAAGAAGCACGTGCAAATGATACGTTCCGTCATCTGTCATCGCGTTATAAGCGTGGAACCCCGCGCCGAAATATTCTCTGCTAATAACCCGACTGTGACTGATGCGAAGCATCCCTATGTTGTCACTGAAAAGTTGCAGCCATGGCCGGGAATGATTTTTGGTGTGCCGGCAGAACAACAATAACAACAACAACAATGCGCTACATGTTTCTTTTCCCCTCATTTTTTTCCCCCAATTGGCGGAAAGCCGTCGTAGCGACGGAAAACTTTAATCCCTGCATAAACAAAATTTATTTCAAATTTAACTCATGCACTTTCAAGGACCTATGTTTGTTTTCAAGTTCTTTCCAGGCCTTGAATCCATATGTCTGAAATTCAAGTACTTTCAAGAAGCGTGGGAACCCTGCGGCTGTTCTGACTCACAGTCTGTAAGTACGTTTTCTTATTTAAAGAATTTGCTACTGATGATTCAAACACGAGTTTTGAGCAGTGTAGAGTAGCGCTTGTTGTTTGTCATTTCTCCGATCACAAATGCAGACATGGTTTTATGTTTACGCGATGCAACGCAATGCGTAAAAAGACAGTACAAGTCATTATAATCCGTAATTATGTCCCCACTGGATGCAACAAATGCCTCTTTTATAATGGGTTTTAATGTTTTTGTCTCGTCGCTCCAGGACACGGCATCCCAATATGGTAAGGGGCGTAACATATCCGTCTCACGCTTGAGGTATTCGGCCAATCACTACGCACTGGATAGCTGACCAATCAGAGCACACCTCGCTTTTCAGACCAATGAGCTTTGTAAAAATCGACGCGTTTCAGAAAGGCGGAGCATAGAGGAGAAACAATAATGTACATTATGTGGAAAATAATGTGTTTTTTTAACCTTAAACCGCATAAACACATTTCATTACACCAAATACACAAAATAATGTTCTTTTTAGCAACATCATATGACCTCTTTACTACTTATGGTTAGTGCTTTGCTGAAATCACATAATAATGACTGCCTTATCAAGCACCACTACATATGTGCACCAATTCATCAACTAACACTTCCTTCCAATCACATCTATATTCACAACCTTAGTCTTATTCTTGTTTTTATCAGCCCCATTTTCCTCCAGCACTTAATCCTCCTCTTTTACTCTCTCATCAGTTTCTTGCTCTTGCTGCTATAGTGAATTAATGGTGCAGTCAATGACCGTTGGATGACCTCATGTCCTGAGCTCTAATCCTGGATTACACACTACACTTTGCAGTCTCACTAGGGACCTTCTATGCATAAGCACATACACAAACACACCGTCCACCCATCCCAGCATGACTGAGAGCCTGCTCTATTATGAAAACTGCTCCGTTTCACCTGGTTCAGCACTGTAACATTTGAGCAGGTGTGAGTGTGAAGAAATTTAGCCTATTTGGAATCCCACAGCTGTTGGGAGTGCAGAAGAAATTATGCTGGAACTAGCTATAAATAGACTAGGTAGTATACTGTAGGACCTTTAACGACAAGCTGCAACTTCAACCAGTCTCATATCAATCACTTTAAACAAAATGCTAAAATGTTTTTGATTTGATGGCCTGGCTCTGAAATCAATTCGGAACACTGACAGGAATTACTGGAAAAGAATCATAAATTTGTGGCATGCACTGAAGCAAGTGACATCCAATAAACTTTTAGCACAGAATTATGGAGGACGCTGAGGTAAAACTATTTGGAGAGTGACTACATTTCACTGCATTAATTCTGCAACCTTCACAATGTCAAACTAAATTTGGGTCACCTCAGAAAGCTCAAGCCCAGATTTGCATTCAATATGTAAAAAAAAAAAAAAATGTAAGGACATTATTGAACTGAGCATGGTTGCAATGTAAACTATAACCATAGCACATACGTATTGCATGTCCAGTAACCTTCACAATATCAGCATTAGTTTGTAAGATTTCTCACTTACCCATCTCTCTTCTTTCTGCAGATGTGGAACGATCCCTTCTCACCGTCCGATCCAACAGTGAAAGACTAGGGCTCTCTGATGTTCCACCTTTTTTGCTGCGACTCCCTTTGAGGGAGGTTCGAGATAGTGCAGATGTGAACAAGTTGGTGTGGTGGCTGGTCTCTGCCTCCTCAATAGGGGAGGCAGCATCTTCTTCATCACTCTCTGAGCACTCGACTGTATTTTGCACATGTCCTTCAGAGAATGCACCAGACCCAGAAAGGGACTGGTTTCTAGAGAGTTTGGAGTAATCGGTTTCAGAACTTCCCATCCTGAACCAGGAGTCAACAGGATGATGCCCCCGGCTCACGCTGCCCAAAGACAGTCGCGAAGGCCCAAGACGAGACATAGAAGCTTCTTTTCGCTTGTACCTTTCTGCAGAAGATGAGGAGGAAGAGGAAGGGGAGTTGGCAGAAGCTGTCTGTTTGTTAGCACTGGAGTCAGCAGAGCCATCTCGGCTGAACCTGCAACGCTGTAGGGACTCTACACTCCCTCGCTCACCTCTTCCGACCCCCAACCCCTCACCTCCTCCACTTCTGCCTCCAATGCTACCTACAACTCCACCAACATCATCACCCTCCTCTTCCCCACAGCGATCACGGTGCTTGTGCCTATGCTTGTGTTTGTGGTGCCAGCCAAATGACAGCTCGGACGACATTGCAGGATAGAGTACTGATGAACGACCACCACCTAGATACTCCTGCCTAAGCAGCTTATGTTTCTTCTTGTGAAATTTTGAGGGGTTAAGAAGCAAGTGAGAGGGGTGATGATGATGGACATAAGAAGGGGGCGGAGGTGGAGGAAAAGAAGGGGAATGAATGTGGTGGGATGGGCCAGAGTGGGGAGCCTGGTGATGGGGGTGGGGGTACAGGGCACTTGCTGGGGTATAACCACGATAGTAGCCAAGTCCCAATGGGGCAGAAGAGTATGGTACACCATAAGAAGGGTGATAGAAACCTCCGCTGGAGAGGGGAAAACCTAGCCCAGGTACAAAAGGTACTTCTGATATAGATTCTCTGAGCTTAGGTGGTCGCCCTCTTTTCTTTTTAAGATCTGGCTTACGGACATAATGAAGTGAATCACATGGGTAGGCTGGGTGGGGTGAATAATATCCACTAAAATTTATCCTGAAGATTGTGGGCAATAGGTCTCTATGTAGATAGTGATGTGGTGGTGGATTGGTTCCACCTCCAAGGCTGCTGCTGGCTCTGGCACTTCCCAAGGCAGACCCACGGCCCGGGCCTGCTGCCCCAGCACCCAGACCCAAACTGCTACCTAAACGAAGTGTAGGCGTGCGATGACCAATTCGTATTTCACTGAGCTGCACACAGATCTCATCCAAATCAGCCAAAAAGTCTGGGTCTTGTCGACGTGACCGCAGCTGCAGGTACTTCTTCTTGCGTTTGCGCTTTTGCCTTTTTAGTTTGTCATAGCTAGGGCAGCCATGTCCACGTCGTTTGCACTTATGCTTGTGCTTCTCTTTATGTCCAACCAAAGCAGGAGATGGGGCAGCTGGGTGCGGTCTTCTTGTATCAGGTGATGCCCTCGCTCCAAGTGGGGAGGGTGTGGGTGAGGGACGTTCCAAGTGAACTGAAGATGAGTGCCTCTTTCTACCTCTCGAAGAAAGCCCCATTCCAGCTCCCATGGCTGGACCTATGACACCAGGCATTAAGAGTCCACTTGCCATACCCGGTGAGACCCCTAGACCAGCTAAGCCACTTGCACAACCAGCCTTTTCCCCACGGTCTGAGGTGCTGTTGTTGTCTGTCCCAATGCCACTGTCACTGGGTACTGTCTCTTCGCTGTGTGATTCACTGACTGGGGAAGGTGTGGCCTCCTTCAGCTCACTAAGAGGAGCAGGAGACGTGGGCAATAGTGGCCTTGGAGGAGAAAACTTTCGATAATGGTAGTGCTGCCGGTAGTGGTGGTGGTAACCCCGGCAAGATTTCTTTTGAGATGGGTTTGCTGTGGATGATGAGGAGCTTGCTACAGTGCGAGCAGAGGGGGCTGAAAAAGTAGGTGGGGGAAAGGAGAATGAGTGGTGGCCTTGATGGGAATGGCTGCAGTGTGGGTGGGATGAGAAATGCACTGAGCCAGGCTCAACAAAACTAGCATCACTAATGGGACTCTGGCCCCCACTTGACTGCGAGAGTGATGGGGAAGGGAACACCTCAGACGGAGGCAACTGATGTTGCTGGTTTTGCAAGGCCTGTGACTGGTGATGATGGTGTGGGGATGAAGTGTTTGGTGATAAGAAAGGTTCAGGAGGGGGCGTGGGGGCACCTGGGGAGGGATTAGCTGATGTTTTTGGCTTACGACCCCTCCTTTTACCCATATATATTGTCCCCTTTTTGCTAACGTTGATCTGGGGTCCTAATTTGCCCCCAAATGTAGCAGCAAGTGATGATAAAGACTGTGGTTTTGTAGCAGCCCCAGCCCCTGGCACGCCGCTGCTTCTGGAGCTTTCCTGCTCAGTCCCTGGTTTCGGCCCTAACAGTATCTGGCTCAGGAGCCTCTTCCGTTTTACTGTTTTCATTTTATTAATTTTGCCTATAATCGTCTTCATAATAAGCTGCCCGTTGCCCTTATTACGAAAAGGTTTTTCACCTACTGAAGTACCCCCTGACTCAGGAGCAAGTGTTGGGGGCTGGGTTTCTTGTGGAAGGTTTGGTGGTGAGCGCTTGGGTCGCCCTCGCTTTCTTTGCATGGGTTTAGGTGGATTAAAGTCCACTTCAGGGTGCAAAACAGGGGGATCCTGCTCTTCTTTAGATTTGAGCAGACTGGAGTAGACTTTAGAGGGTACCAGTTTGTTTGGGGTGCGGCCACGTGCTGGTGCATCTAACCGAGGCATTTTGGACTTGGGCCGTCCCCTCTTCTTGGGTGAAGAATCAAAAAATTCTGAATCAACAGGGGACATGCGATTACCAGTGGGAGTCCGTTCCACAGGTTGCCGAGTAGGGGATGAAGAGGAAAGCCCTGATGGCATTGGTTTCTGATGGTTAGAAGCAGCCTCATGTAAAATCTTGTGGGTGCGACTCACTGCCTTCGTCCAGCGAGGCCGTCGTCCTCGCCGCTTCTTAAGAGGCTTTGAATCCTGCTCAGTTGGTGATGCAGGAGATAGAGCCCCAGTGTCGTCGCACAGTGGTGGTGGGCTCCTGCTGGCACCAGAAGGGTATGAAGGTGAAATAGTGCATTTGGTGGACTCAGCAGGACTTGGTACCCCACTAACACGACTTTCCTGATTGGGACTACGTTTGACTGGGCTTGAGCTCTTACCCCGCTCACTTCGAGGAGCTGACAAAGAACACCTTTCTTTAGCATCTTGCTTCCCTGGCATTGCTAGTGTGGAGCCCTTACTTAAATCTCTGGGACTGTCCGGGTCTTTGTCTCGGTAACGCTCTTTCTCTTTCTCAGTAAACTCCTCTATTTGGGAGGGGCTTGCTCTAGGCCGTGAGGCTAGTGAGCCTGGCAAACCCATGTGACAGCCTGTACTTCCTATTCTTTCTAAGGAGGAGGATGAAGAAGAGGAAGATGGTGGTGATGAAAGAGAAGCCGTGAAGGAAGAATGAGATGGGCAATGCCCAAGACGAGACTGAGATTTCATTCCATTGGTGGTACTGTTGTCAGTGCTATTACTTGTGGATGTCGTTGTCAAGCGACTACTGTTTTGAGACAGTGCAGTACTAGTGGTGGTGGTGGTTGTGCTGCTGTTGCTACTGGTGGCCCCTTTTGAAAGTCCATCTGATTCGTCTTTTCTAGAGGTGCCAGAAAATTGCTCCAGGATACTGTCCTTATTTTTGGACCCATAAGGGCGACCTGGGGGCCTTGAAACCGGTGGTGGTGGGGCAAGGTGCATTGCCCTGGAATAGGTGTTCCTATTGGCCATAGCCCGTTCGGGGCGCTGCAGATTAGAAATTAAGGGAGGCGAGCTACTGTGTGCTGGAACTGGTGACACCTTCCGGGTTTTTGGCTTAGGGCACTTTGAAGGCGGGCATGTAGCTATGAGCTGAGCAAGCTTCTCAGTTACTGTAGGAGTACCCCAGGCAGAAATTCCCCTTTCTTGTTCTTTCTGCCCCTCAGGAAAATTGTACTGAGGAGTTGAGATACCATCTGTTTTGGGGTCCTGTTGCGATGTGGCAGCTGGGTGCATTGTTAGTGGCGATGGGGCAGGAGCAGAGTTGGTTTGTGGAACATGGTTTTTCTTTCCAGAGGAGGGCGATTTGCTTTCTGTCGT
The DNA here is from genome assembly GCF_001515645.1 of Sinocyclocheilus grahami. Taxonomy (NCBI): domain Eukaryota; kingdom Metazoa; phylum Chordata; class Actinopteri; order Cypriniformes; family Cyprinidae; genus Sinocyclocheilus; species Sinocyclocheilus grahami. The sequence goes on from NW_015505295.1 coordinate 902,215, forward strand.
GGGGCGATGAAGATTAAGGGGTCTCTCTGAAGAAGCAACAGATTTTGCATCAGCCTTTCCCTCAGACTTACAGGCAAGTTTTGGAGGAGCCTATGCACATAAATAGAAGAAAACAATGAAAATTATTTGACATACCTTTAATTCAGTGTAATATGAAAAATCATGGAACACAAAGAAATAACAATGCATTGAAATAATGACAAATGTGTGACAAAACTGTTTTCACCTAGTTATTATCAAAATAGGCTCATCTAATTTTGTTTATGCCACTGTTTATTGGTTGAATTTTGGAACATTATTACTAGTTTTTTCCCCTCCAAATCAATAAAACAACAGAAGGATTTTAGAGGGAGATGGGAGGAGAAAGGAAAGATGTGTGTGAAACAGAGGAGGGGAAGAGTTACAGAGAAATAGGATTACAAGATATTTAATGAAAATTATTTGACATACCTTTAATTCAGTGTAATATGAAAAATCATGGAACACAAAGAAATAACAATGCATTGAAATAATGACAAATGTGTGACAAAACTGTGCTGTTTTCACCTAGTTATTATCAAAATAGGCTCATCTAATTTTGTTTATGCCACTGTTTATTGGTTGAATTTTGGAACATTATTACTAGTTTTTTCCCCTCCAAATCAATAAAACAACAGAAGGATTTTAGAGGGAGATGGGAGGAGAAAGGAAAGATGTGTGTGAAACAGAGGAGGGGAAGAGTTACAGAGAAATAGGATTACAAGATATTATGGCATAAAATCAAGGCAAAGAAAGATGAAGAAACAAAAAAAGACTGAACAGCAGAGTGCCCTGGATCAGACAGAAAAGCATAGTTACAATACAGAGAAATGTGGAACAAACAAAAAATGAAAGAAAATGAGTTTAAGTGTTTACGTGACCGAAAGAGAGGAGAGTGAGAAAGAAAATGTGGCAAGATTTGCAAAGCTTGTTTATCTGATGAAACCGCATTAGCTTAGTGAAAGGAAAGTGTAATAAAAGGGTCATTTGAGTTTGTCTAGACCTTTCAATCGTGTCACTGTTGGTCTGCATGTTATGTAATTTCAGCTAGTCTCTTTCTTTATTTACAATGTCTTAGACATCTAAGAAATGCTGTGTGAGAAGTTAAACAACCTTACCCTTTTTGCTGGAGAACTTCCATTCACAGGAGTGACTGGGCTGGTGGGAAGAGAAGGTGAGGGAGATGCAGCAGCAAGAGCGCTAGATGATAGAGGTGCTCCTCGGCTGACAGAGGGGCTTTTCTCTCCTTCTTTTCCACAACTTGGACTAGAAGTGTGGCTGCTCCCATCATTGGCTCCGGCCCCACGATTAACACGGCCTCCGCCTCGTCCTCCACTATGCCTTACAGTGGCTCGGAAGGCTGGACGACACACATAGTTCTCCAGTATCTTAGGAGGCTTCTTCATGCGCTTGGCCTGTAGGCCTATCTTGAGCTTGACATTGCCCTCAGAGTAACTGGTTTCTTTGACCGAGAACTGTGTGGGTTGCTGCTGCTGGTCACTAGTCCCACTTTCAGCACCACAAGTTTCACTTTGTGCCCCATCTCTTGGTTTCTCTCGCTTTTTCTTTTCCTCTTCATCGTCCTTCTTTCCTCCTACTCCCTCTTTCTCGCTTTCTGCTGGAGGGGCGTTGGCAGGGAGCGGGGGCGGCGTAGAGGGCCCCCCCTGTGTCCTCTGATCCATTGGTGATTTAGGGAACAAGGGGGGCTTGAGTGGGACAGGATGTTCTCACTCGCAGGTATAGGCAGGTACTGGAGAACTGTGCAGATGTCAGGTAGGAAGAAGGAAGTGGAATGGAGGGGAAGGGGAAGGGGGGAAAGAAAAGGATGGGGAAAAAATCCTTGTTGGGTTGAAGCAATGTCGTCCCTGCCCAGCCCTCTCACCTTCAAACTGAGGAGATAAAAACAAAAGAGGGGGTGTTACGACCAAAAGACAAATTAGCTACACTTCTGAGACAGTCTTAACCTTTAATTTAATTATTAACACAGAATGGCTTTGCAAACATGGATCACCACCACAAATACGACTTTGAATGATCCAACTAAGAACACAGAAAGGTTAGTCACTAATATCCAAACTATACAGAGACTTTTGATTATGGATTGTTCTGAATTATACACCAAGAAGCCAGACAGAAAGAAAAAGGCTTTTGCTGCCTTTTTTTTTTTACAACTACACTGCCTTGTGTTCTGATAAACAAATATGATCACATGCACACTTTTACAAGAATAATGCTTAAAAAAAAACAACAACATGTAAGATCATGTAAACACATTTTACCAGATAAAAGTCATAAACAATTTGACAAAAAGCAGACTTTTGCACTACTTTTTTGGAGTCCAGCCCCAGTCCCATAATGATCAAGACCTTTTTGCAAAACATCACCTTGTATGCCACAGAAACAAATAAGTCACAAGGACATGAAATGATTTTGCAATATTAGTTTTATGTGAACCAGCCTTTCAATATTCTTATAGCAGTAAAGTTAACAAACAATTAACAATGCTTTTTTTTTTTTTTTTTTTACAATCGTCTTTCTAATAAATTGACCTGGATTATAAAAGACAGAGAACATACATTTTTTTGGAATGCACAAAAAAGTACTGGGGGCTTGACAAAAGTAACCGTATGCCCCTTACACACCTCCAAATCAAAAGGCCACTGAGTAATTTAGTACTGCACCGACCACAGGTGCTTTCTGAGGGTCAAATCATTGAGAGGCGAGTCCGAGCAGTGACCTCAGCATAAAGGGCCCTCTGGGAGACAGAGGATCCAGTCACCTTACCGAGCCCTTTTATGACTGCCAATCAGAAAAGCGCAGAGTGAATGAAAGACCAGGAAAGAAAAGGAAAAAGAGAGGGTAGAGCAACAGAAGCGGACAGTTTCTTTATGCCCCGCTGAGAGCGATGGTTTAAAGATTACACAAGTCTATTAAGAACGACTAGGTCATTGGAATGCTACACGAATGGTTACGGCCATTTAGTGCTCAGCACGAGAAAAAGCTCCAAGAGCCATTTTACGGAGTGTTGTTTCATTAGTGGTGGTCTTTTATATTGAGAAAGTCGTTTTCTGTGAAATCACCACAACTATAAACCATGTTCCAGAACTTGAAGTCCTGCCTTCCTTCTCTCTACGCCGACCTCTCACTGTTTACTATAATTACTCACCCCATTTCACTTAAACACACCCTTTCTCTGCCATTCACCCTTTCCCGTTTCACACGGCCATCCAAAAAAAAAAAATCACACCTCTCTTGTTCTCTGCCCGACCTACCCTTTCACCCCATTCTGTCTCTCTCTTCGTCCTCTCACTCATTCAGTCTCCCTCTAACACTCACTTGGAAATCTAACAGTACAGCGGTCAAACTAGAGTCGTTGTGCTCCTGCTAATCGAAAACACATTTCCCCAGCGCTCCCTCCCTCCGTCTTTTTTCCCTGGTCCATCCCTCCCTTCGTGACAATCATTCCCCTATTTCCTCAGCGCTCTGGGTCGTACTCCGCTTCTCATTTCGGTGTTATTCACTCTCTCTTCCCTCCTCTCTTTGTGGAGAAGATGCCAAAAATAAATGCTACCTTGTATTGTAAAATGGCTGAGAGAAAAGTCTTGAGGGAAAGCTGGACAACGAATTGCAGCATGCTGTCGTTTGCAACAATCCAACCCTTTAAGTTTACATTTATGCATCTGAAGCAATGGGAATCGAACCCATGCTCTTGGCGTTGCAAGCATCATACTCTACCAGTTGAGCTACAGGAACAAAACAAACAAAAAAAATTTATTTTATTTTACAGTGGTCATGTTACAAATATTACATGCTACTATAATTAATTACCACAATGTAAACTATTACTTTTCATTCATTTACATACACTACGTATATGTAAACACGAACGCTACACAAGTGTGACCAGATAAAGCAAATTTTCTTAGTGTAACATCAAAGTAAATTTATCAACAAACAAAAAGGAAACGCTCAAGTCAGTGATTCTTCTGCTTCCTCCTCCATCCACGCTTCTTCAGCACCTGTCATTCACGACTCTTTAATCTATGCTTGTTTTGGCAGCACAGATACAAAATATACTAACTCTGTGTATTTAGACAGTCTTTCTTCTGCTATGAAATTACGTGCCCGCGTTTCTTCTACGAGCACTGAAAGCCACAACCTCCAGCCAGCCAAAACACACTGCAGGACAAATTGGGAGGCAGTGACAGTTGAGTTATAGTTTAGATTTAGTGAGCCCGAGGGTAACTAGATGACGAGGAGAAAAAGCATTGGCAAACTTCATCTAAAAACTATTAAAAATATGGTGTAGAGGACTTACAGCAGACAAACAGCATCTACTCTTTTTTCACTCTACTGTAGTTATAGTTTGTCTATGCTTCTTCAAAACCAGCATTTAAGCTACAAGATTGCGTCATATTAAAGTTGCAATGAAACACAAGTAGCAATTCTTTTCTTCCATATTGTGATGTACACCGAGTGATTATTGAATAAGAAAAAAATGGTTGCTTGTTTTGGCAGCACAGATACAAAATATACTAACTCTGTGTATTTAGACAGTCTTCAGTCTTCTGCTATGAAATTACGTGCCCACGAGCACTGAAAGCCACAACCTCCAGCCAGCCAAAACACACTGCAGGACAAATTGGGAGGCAGTGACAGTTGAGTTATAGTTTAGATTTAGTGAGCCCGAGGGTAACTAGATGACGAGGAGAAAAAGCATTGGCAAACTACATCTAAAAACTATTAAAAATATGGTGTAGAGGACTTACAGCAGACAAACAGCATCTACTCTTTTTTCACTCTACTGTAGTTATAGTTTGTCTATGCTTCTTCAAAACCAGCATTTAAGCTACAAGATTGCGTCATATTAAAGTTGCAATGAAACACAAGTAGCAATTCTTTTCTTCCATATTGTGATGTACACTGAGTGATTAGTGAATAAGAAAAAAATGGTTCTATCAATGGTTCACTAAGTTCTATCCATCAGTTGTCAAAATGATTTCTAGATCTTTTTTTTAGGAAGTGAACTTCTCTTTTTTTTTTTTTTGACATTTTTGTGATTACTTTTAACCAGCTGGTCTCAAAGTGATTTTTTGTGTAATTCATCACATCAACCATGAACATGTTGTAGTGTCTACATCATTTTAGTCTTTACTTTGAACGATATATTTAAATATTGTGCATGTTCTCTCAGTCACAAAAAAGAAATGCAACTAATTTATTTTCTCACCTAAAAATGCCATTCATTTATTAAATGTCCCACTGTAAGCCGAGTGTATACATCTCAGGACCACAATAAACACAGGGGTGCCCAGACTCGGTCCTGGAGGGCCAGTGTCCTGCAGAGTTTAGCTCCAACCCCAATTCCCCAATTATGAACCAGCTAATCAAGCTCTTACTAGGCATACTAGAAACGTAAAGGCAGGTGTGTTGAGGCAAGTTGGAGCTAAACTCTGCAGGACACCGGCCCTCCAGGACCGAGTTTGGGCAGCCCTGCTTTAGAGGAACATGCACTCCTGCTGAATACATTAATTACTGCACACCAGTACAGGCCTGGACACCATTCAGAATTTAGGATTCATTTACAATATAAATCTTATATATTTTATATACATATAGATTTTCTTTTTACCTCAAATCAAATTTAGGAATTAGAGCTGGCTTTTCCTATAAACCTGCACACAACGCCAGTGCTTCTGAAATGGAAACAAGTGAAACACTTACTGTATGTGGCACAGAGTGGGGTCAACACTGCCTATTTGTACACAGCAGTGTGTTTGGAATACGCTTGGGAAAATGAGCTGCCAGCTAACTCGGATGTGACTCTGGAGTCTTCCTGTCAGTATCAGTATGTTATGCCCCACTGTGATGGAAAGTGGGGTGCAGAGAAGAGCAAACAGTGAAAACAACTTGTGAGGTGACAGGAGCAACAAAAACAGGAGTGAAAGAGCACTGCGTTTGGAAATGAGAGAGAAAGTGTGAATAAAAGACTGTAAGAAGGAGAGGAAGAAGGGGTGAGGGAAGAGTGAAATGAAGGAGAAGGACGAAGCGGAAGAGCACAAATGAAAGAGAAAGAGTATATTCAGCCGGGAGTCAGCGCTTTCACCTCCTCCTTTACCCTACAAAGAATGAACTGAATCAAAAGATGAAACAAGGCAGAGGAACTGGGATGTACGTGCTCCAATCCCCTCAAAGCTTACATAATCCCTCTTTTCTTTCCCTCAAGGAAATTTTACCTATGCTTAAAGTCAAAAGTCCATGTGGGCGCCTTAATGATGGAGATGACTCCAAACTTTGCTGAGAGCTGTTGGCATCTCATTATGGGTTCTCAGACTATCAATAAGGGCTAAAGCAGTTCTCTTCCCCTCTCCCTCGCCTTCCTGCCTTTTTATGTGTTCATTTTTGATCCAAGAAGATACAAAAACTATTATTTTCTATTGCTTTCCTTCTAAAGTGGCATGAAAAAACAAAAACAAATGAAATTCTATGCCTGTTGTAAAGATTATGACAGTTTGTTCAATTGTTTTCTATGAAAAATGATTAATTGAAAAAAATAAGCTCTACACAAAGACGGATTACGGACTGAGCCAATAGGGGCCATTGCCCCGGGGCATATGACAGCTGAGGGGCCTCAAGCTTAGATTGGCACAATGTGAAGTAAATGAAGTTGGCACAGTGTGAAATAAACAAAGCACTTCTGAACATCTTATGGCAGCTTTGATTTCGCATACTAGATGTAGTACTCTGTCATCTCTTTTTTGCTTTAAGTACACAGTATGTACATTTTTATGATGCTGATTTTGATCTTGTGATGGTGGTATATATATATATATATATATATATATATATATATAGATACAAAATATACTAACTCTGTGTATTTAGACAGTCTTTCTTCTGCTATGAAATTACGTGCCCGCGTTTCTTCTACGAGCACTGAAAGCCACAACCTCCAGCCAGCCAAAACACACTGCAGGACAAATTGGGAGGCAGTGACAGTTGAGTTATAGTTTAGATTTAGTGAGCCCGAGGGTAACTAGATGACGAGGAGAAAAAGCATTGGCAAACTACATCTAAAAACTATTAAAAATATGGTGTAGAGGACTTACAGCAGACAAACAGCATCTACTCTTTTTTCACTCTACTGTAGTTATAGTTTGTCTATGCTTCTTCAAAACCAGCATTTAAGCTACAAGATTGCGTCATATTAAAGTTGCAATGAAACACAAGTAGCAATTCTTTTCTTCCATATTGTGATGTACACCGAGTGATTATTGAATAAGAAAAAAATGGTTCATGGTTCTATCAATGGTTCACTAAGTTCTATCCATCAGTTGTCAAAATGATTTCTAGATCTTTTTTTAGTTAGTGAACTTTTTTTTTTTTTACATTTTTGTGATTACTTTTAACCAGCTGGTCTCAAAGTGATTTTTAGTGTAATTCATCACATCAACCATGAACATGTTGTAGTGTCTACATCATTTTAGTCTTTACTTTGAACGATATATTTAAATATTGTGCATGTTCTCTCAGTCACAAAAAAGAAATGCAACTAATTTATTTTCTCACCTAAAAATGCCATTCATTTATTAAATGTCCCACTGTAAGCCGAGTGTATACATCTCCCAACAATTCATTTATCTACTACAACATCCAGCTCGCAACTTGGCATCAGATGCCATCAGAAAGGACCACAAAACGACACTAAACACAGGGGTGCCCAGACTCGGTCCTGGAGGGCCAGTGTCCTGCAGAGTTTAGCTCCAACCCCAATTAAACACACCTGAACCAGCTAATCAAGCTCTTACTAGGCATACTAGAAACGTAAAGGCAGGTGTGTTGAGGCAAGTTGGAGCTAAACTCTGCAGGACACCGGCCCTCCAGGACCGAGTCTGGGCACCCCTGGTCTAACACAAGCTAAGCATTGGGATCTGCTATTAATCTGCACTCATATTTCAAACACAATGCGTCTTGGCTGGATGCTTTCCGACCACAAACTAAATGCCTAAAAATCTGGCCTATCCACTCAAACATCACTCAGCCAGCGGGAAGTTTAGTTCTGGTTTCCTTGACAGCTGTGTCAGAGGTCAAAGGAGGCTCAAAGGCTTCAGACACCACTTTCTACACTTCTCAAGAATCGACGGGAAAACTATAACCACGCAAAGGCGCGCGCGCAAATTGCACATGCAACGAACCCTATTGTGAGCGAGGTTAACTGAGGATGATCTACTCGCAGGTGCTACTAAAGCTTTCTATCAAACGAACACGTAAAACTCAGTGGCCAAAATGCCTTGTGAATGAACCCCGCAACATTTTACTAAACAGCATTACGTACTAGCGACAACAAACAAAGCACAAAACAAAACACTGCATTTCCCTCACTTGTTTTGACCGATGTCTTAGTAAACCAAGCACCTCGTTTAAAGCATTAAAGCACGTTTTCGGTCTAAATGCAGAATTAATTAACAAGTCGCTCACCTTAACAGCGGTCCAGAACGGCGTTCACATAATTTGCGACCAAAATCCTCCCTTCGTACAGAATAGTCGCTCGGATATTTATCTTGAAATCGCTGATGTCCCTAAAAATAAAGTAAAAGGAAAATACGGTCACATTCCTCGGAAGAACATTCCAACCAATGCATGGCCCAACAAAATATTCGTCTAGTGTATCTATCCAGTCATCCCGCAAAAATGAGCTGGAACGATATTGATCTAACGTGAGGCGCACTGGTCACGGTTAGCTAGCATAGCTCGTTAGCAAAGAGCTTAACCTTAAATTAGAACGGTGTGTCAAACTAGACTGTATGAAACAATAATAGCAAGTTATTAGACTGAGACTGTTATTACAAAGGGATGTCAGAATACCTTGCTGCCATTGCAATTTTGAAAGACAGATGTCTGTGAGCAAGGTAAGTTGGCTTTGCCCAACATCGCGGCTATAACCCCACGTATACAACGTCAACTGTCATTCAATTCACGTCTCTGTGTTGTTTACTACCCCACAAACGAGTGAATTCACTCTCGGTAGATCGTACCATTAAACCCATACTCTAATGATCTGTCCTGTCAAGCACATTTGTTGGAATGGCTAGCTAACCCCGCGGTCCGTCCACACGACTAGTAATGTAACGTAACGAAGCAGCGGCTGTTGGTGGGGCTCACATTAGTAAAGTGTTCCCTTCTCGCCCAGGCCGTCAATAAAAATCCAACAATAGCATAAAAACATCCTCGGAAGGACCAAAAGAAGCGGAATACAAAAATCTACCGCTCTTCGGGATGAGCCCTGCACGGGTTATTAAAAACACGAACTGTCAACAAAATGGCGGCTGCTGCGTTGAATCAACAGAGCACCCGAAATGGATCTCTCCCTCAAATTCTTCGCCCTCTCCCTCGTCTTCTATGCGGCGCTCGTTACCCGTGATAATCCGATGTGTCGCCCGAATCTCTCTCCGGGTCCGCGTTAGTCGAGCTCAGACGCGTCGGAATGGGCCTCTCTCGTTAATCGGGCCTCCATGTCTGCTAAGCCCGTATCGTTTCTGTCAGGGCATTCTCGCAGTCAGAGCGGGAGGAGGAAAGGAGGGGGAGAAGGGAGGGGGGAGTCGAGGGCAGTTGTCGAAGGCTGTTCGCTATGTTTCCATCCACCTATTTTTATACGCATTTTGGGATATCGCATATTTAAAAAAAACGCTGGGTGGAAACGCCAAGATGCGCATAAATTCTAAAAATCTCAAGTAGGATAAATTTCATATCCGGTAAGAAAACATGCGCATAAACTACGATTTTTTTTTTTACCGAATAAATTCCTTAATGCGCATCAAAAAAGTCATGTGACTTTGCGATGGGGCAGCATAAAACTGGACCAAGCACTGACCGATCTCATAAAAAAAACGCTGGGTGGAAACGCCAAGATGCGCATAAATTCTAAAAATCTCAAGTAGGATAAATTTCATATCCGGTAAGAAAACATGCGCATAAACTACGATTTTTTTTTTACCGAATAAATTCCTTAATGCGCATCAAAAAAGTCATGTGACTTTGCGATGGGGCAGCATAAAACTGGACCAAGCACTGACCGATCTCATTGCACAGCATCTGAAATGCTAGTTTGTCATTCTAAAATGCTTGCGCAAAGTCTCGTCAAAGTGATTTGTTATAATTAACTCCAAGAAATGCGTTCCCAAAAAAGCATGCTCCGAAAATAAAACAACATGACCGCGTTTCGTCTGCGCGCTCTGAAGCAAATACTAATGTATTGTACACACAAATTATATACAGCTTCTACTGCTGCAGCAAATTGCGTTTTCTTCGTGATGTATAGTGCAAGTTAATCAGGAAGGGACGGTTTTGTTCTCTTCAACTCCCTGGATGGAAATGGTGCTTTATTCGCAAATGTTTTAATGCGATATATTTTGTAACTTTGTATGGAAACACACGTTCTCCCTGCTTGTGCGGGGGATACAAATTCAAACAAAATGCATGATTTGTTTGCTTTCCTCGGATGAAAATGTAGAGCAATAAGACGTTTAATATTGAATTGCCAAAGCACGTTCATTCCCAAACCTGAAGTGTTTACCCACAGAGAAATATCGAGACTCCCGTGGGAATCATAGCCGTGAGGCGGGTTGTGTAACTGTATGAGTGAGCACTGAGCAGAATCCATTCATTAGGAGAGCAGCAACGAGTCCTTCGCGTTCACATCAAGGGCGATATATAACTGTAAAGTTTTAATAACCGTTCTATGGGAAGAGGGAAGTCCACACCACAGTTATAAAGGATCGTTCACATCGAGAACGTTAACTATAGCGTAGGTACAACGCACGACAACGTCCTGTTTATAATAAGCGCCAGTGTTGGGGGTAACTCATTACAAGTAACGCGAGTTACGTAATCGGATTACTTTTTTCGAGTAACTAGTAAAGTAACGCTTTTTTAACTTACAAGAAAATATCTGTGTTACTTTTTCAAAAAAGTAATGCCAGTTACTTTGTTTTCCCATTTATTGACTGACAGCTCTCCTGTCCCCATATTGGGAGAAATCAGAAGTGCAGAGGAATTGTGTGCACTGTGTGAACATGATGTTACTGTAGTTCTAGACTAAATGTGAATGTGCATTAATTCATCCCACTCACAAAAAAACAGATTTAGTATTAATCTAATAAGCGCCAGTGTTGGGGGTAACTCATTACAAGTAACGCGAGTTACGTAATCGGATTACTTTTTTCAGTTACTTTGTTTTACCATTTATTGACTGACAAGTCTCCTGTCCCCATAGTGGGAGAAATCGGGAGTACAGAGGCGTTGTGTGCACTGTGTGAACCTAATATCCATGTGCATTAATTCATCCCACTCACAGAAAAACAAGGGAATGAAATGAATTAAAACAGTGAAATGCAAACTCAGAATATGATGCAAACCTGCAATAATTAAATATGTTAAATAACACAAATGTATCTAATCCCATTTTATTAACCAATATCTTTGCTGATGACCTTTGATGATCCAGTTCAACCATACTAATAAGCAAAAATGACTTTAGAGAAACTAACAATTGTGCTTTGTTTTTTTATTGTTGAAGAGTGTTTCTTCTCCTGCGTTCTACTGTACAGACGTGACTTTACTTTTGCTTCAGCCTGCGGTTTATTCATTACACTTTTTGGTGTGAAAGGGCTTTTATATTTGCTATAAATAGAACTTCTTATATTAAAAACAATCAAGCCCTGCTTATATTTAAAAAGTAACGCAAAAGTAATGTAACGCATTACTTTCCATAAAAAGTAACTAAGTAACGTAATTAGTTACTTTTTTTAGGGAGTAATGCAATATTGTAATGCATTACTTTTAAAAGTAACTTTCCCCAACACTGATAAGCGCTGACTGAAGTTATGTAGTCTGCCGCTTTAAATGTTCGCGATTTTTTTTAAAGCGGGGTGGATTTTAATTGGCTGTCAAATGATTTGCTCGTTCTTTAGATCGTTCCGGAAGTTCCAACGTTTGGTGTGGACTTCTCTATTCTCCTAGAATTAGAATGTTATTAAACTATTTAGTTATAGTTCGTTAGTTGTGGTTGGTTATAATGTAAAATAAAATAATTATTATATTGTTTTTCTTAAATGCTCGTTTCTGTTTTACAGTGAAATATTCATATTAAAAAATAAATATACTAATTATTCAAATCACTTTTTTTTCCCCCAGCTGATGAACGATAGAATAAGTGACAGCCAATCAGAATTCACCTGACTTTAAAGCACTTAGGCTACAATAAACAGAAGGATGAACTATTAGATGTTCCAAGTCTGAAGGAAACCTGTTCATGAACGAAATGAAAACAAACAAAATGTGTATAGGCTACATACTCTCTCGGCCTCTTAATATATTTATACAAACAAATTAGTAAGTGATGATATGACTCGGTTGTGATTGTGAACGACTTTTTTAAACGAATGGTTGAGCATGACTCACAAAACAAAGTACTCGCTTGACGCCACCTACTGGCGTAACGAGTTAAACTGCAAAAAAGCGCTATTGAATGAGTATTTTTAGTTGACAGATTCAAGAGTCAGTTAGACGAATCAAAATACCAGCCGCTGTTGCGAAAGGGCAACCATTATAACATTTTTTGGCTCCTGAAGAGGTGTCGTTGTCTCAGTCTTTAACTACAGTAAAATATCGACACTCTCACGGGAATTGTAGCTGTGGAGAGGGTTGTGTAACTGTATAAGTGGGCGGAATTCAGTCATTAGAGCAGCAATGGCAATTGAAACCTGCTTTTTATTTGACCTTTTACTTTGTCCACACAAAATCCCACTGAACTTTTGGGTCAGGTTTGGAGGAGGAGGGACGGTGAAATACAGTTGCGCAATCCATATGGTTATTTTTTGACATTGATCTAAATGGCTGGTCAATTCTGCATTTACACAAGTGCCTAGTGTCTTAGTATAACATGTCAAGGTATTATTATTGCCGGGGTATTGCTTCATTAAAAAAAATATTAATAGCCAGCCACGTGACTTATTTATTTATACTAATGACGCAAAAATGACCTTGGTGAAACAGGTGGAAATCAAACTTCATGGTTTATAATATATAGTGAAACTGATGCTGTCTCATAATTAATATGTTAGGTTTTTAAGCTGCAAATGAGATTAGACTGACTGCATGGCATAGTGACGTGTTGCACATTAATGACAGAAATTAATTAGGAAGCTGGGCATTCAGCAGCTTCCTTATCATACAAAATGTAACGACAGATGTCATTTGAAACAATATGTGACATGTTATCAGTTAATGCAAATCTACCTCTCACAATATGCAAACCTTACGTTATAAGGTAAGGTTACAATGTACATTGTAAAAGTAGTATTACAATTTTAAACATCTGTTTTAATATAATTTAAAATGGGATGGCAAAGCTAGATTTTTAAGACGCCATTACGCCAGTCTTCAGTGTCACATAATCCTTCAGGAATCATTCTAATATGCGGATTTTGTGTCCAAGAAACATTTCTGCAATGTTGAAAACAATTGTGGTGATTATTATTTTGTGGAAACTGTGATACATTTTTCTAGGATTCTTTGAAGAATAGAAAGTTCAAAAGAACAGCATTTATTTGAAATAGAAATATTTTGTAACACTACATTTCTTTACTGTCACTTTTGATCAATTGAATACATCCTTGCTGAATAAAAAGTAATAAATCATAATATAACTTGTTTAATTCCACACCCAGCTTAAATAAAGTATTTGGTCATTTTGAAATTAAATATGTAAAATAAACGTTTACCTAAATTACAGTTTTGTCTTGTTTTTTATCATCATTACCATCAAAAAACCCATATACTTCACACGCTCTGATGCTTAAAACTCTGAAAAATTGTCTTAACAAATATTTATTTATTTGTCTGAGAGTGCAATATGTAACAGGTTGGCCTATGGGTAAAGTTATGTGCATTTTTCTAGTTATTCAATGTAACTTTTTTTCCTTGTAAACATTTTACCTTTATCTGTGTGATAGTGTGGTATAAAATTCCAAATGACACTCAAAATGTTCAAAGGCCATATTGCAAAGAGAAATCATGAGTGGGACTGTCTCAATATTAAAATATGTAGCAGTCAAGGAACCCTGAGGATTAGCACCAAGAGGATCATCAAGAAGAGATCTAACAGCTTCATAACTTGTGAATACAATAAATACCATTCTTTTTCTATCTATCCACAAGAACCCACAAAATAGCAATGTCAAACAGAAAACACCAGTGCAAACTATCAACCCAAAACATGTACAGTACAACAGACGAAAATTTTCACAGTGCAAAGCTTGAGTAGGTATCTAAATCTTTGCATTTCTATGATACCTTCCTAAGAGTGACGGCATGTGCGGAGCAGAGGTCATCCATTGACAGGTAAGGGAAAGTGAACTGTGCGCTTACTTCATTGTGAGGTATTAAAACAGGAGCTCTGAAGAAGCTATAGGGTAAACGTGTGCCGTGCCATTAAATATGCATATGCAACTTGAACTGCATCCCCTGAGACATCTGTATCATCTATCTCATTACTCGTGAGCTCCAGTCCTGCGGCCCGCCTAAGAGACTGTTTGTTCGTTCCAAACTGGAATTTTTAAAATTGATTTAACGCATCACATGTGTGCTGTGTTAGTTGAAATATGTAAGTTCAGGTTGGACTGTAAACATCAGTGGTAGGATTTTGGGCACAACTGTACATTGCAAAAACACATAACAGATATAACTGCTAATCAGACCGATACGGACTGAAATAGCCTCAATTAAAATGCGTTTTGAAATAGAAGGCACTCTTTTTCGGGGCTCTGTGAAGCACTGATGCACAGGGCTGTGGTGCTTCTCTCTGTCCTGATTGATCAGCATAATAAAGGAAGGAAAAGGAGGCTAAAGAGTCTCAAATGTGCTACGTTCCTCTACATTCGTCGTGAGGGAATTGCCCCTGGAGGTCCTGTCTGTGACTGGAAACCCCGGTCTTCACCATCCAGACTTTCCCGGCAGACAGGGCAGGTGTCGTGCTATTAACATAAAACAGTACAAATGAGGACAGACTAGTAATTGTCTTATTTCTTCATGTACACTACTATTCAAAATGTTTGGGTATCTATGATTTTTTTAAAGAAAGTAATACTTTTATTCAGCCAAGAACACATTAAATTGATCAAAAATGACTGTAAAGACATTTATAATGTTACCAAACTAACTGAATTTCAGATAAATGTCCTTTTTAATTTTCTGTTCATCAAAGAATCCCGAAAAGACAAAAATATTAAGCAGCACAACTGTTTTTAACATTGATAATAATAATACATGTTTCTTGAGCACCAAATCAGAAGGATCATGTGATAAGCCTGGAGTAATGGTGCAGCTTTGCCATCACAGGAATACATTACATTTTAAAATACATTCAAATAGAAAACAGTTATTTTAGATTGTAATAATAGGCCTATTTCACAATATTCCTGTTTATTTATTTTTTTGATCAAATAAGTGCAGCCTTGGTGATCAACTGACATTTTTTTTCAAAAGCATTAAAAAAATCTTACCGACCCCAAACTTCTGAATGCTAGTGTAGGTTATTTTAGCACGTAATTTAGTTTTACATGACACATGGTTTTCAAATATCATTAACATCTAAACACATTTCAAACCTGCCACCTCAAATTCATGTTTGCAGTATGACTGTGTGCAGTGTTGTAGACAGAAGACGGTAAAGTCTGTTCAAGTAACGTTAACCACAACGTTTATTGTGATCATAAATCGAAACCTGGCATTTTCAAAACCCACTGGAAATTCCCGAGGGTGAACTGGTCTTTGGGTTGGTCTACAAATTGACGTCACAACTGACCAGCTCTATGGGCTTTAATTAGTCCATAGAGTAAGGCTGTTTGTCCTCTGTCCACTAGAGGTCCTTCCAAACATTTTGCTTGTGAGTTAAATACGGTATAACCAACTATTATAAATGGCCGGGCTACCACTATTTACTAAATTAAGCCTTATTCTTTTAAAAACATGGGTCTGATGACAAAAGATCCAGTGCTACATTTTATGAGACTCACACCAGTTGTAGCCAGGGTACAATACAGTTGCTGTGAAAGTAGTGCAGACAGGGCAGCTGTCGGACAGATTCCCCTTCAGAGTACTCCTCTCTACACACAGGGCATTCCAGCCGGCATGCTGTGAGAAAGAGAGACGTAGAAAAAAAAAATGTGCACATGAAAAATGGAGAGAGCAATTGTTAAGTGCTGCTTGTACTGTCAAACAGAACCCTGAAAATTAAAGGCATAGTCCACCCAAAAATCTGTGTGATTTTAAAAGCAGTGCATTGTGTATGCCATATTCATATAAAAAATGACCATAGATTCATATTTCCCCCTCAAGTGATGAGTGATGAGCTACAAATCAGTTTGTTCATTCAGTTACAAATTTCTTAAAGGGACAGACCACCCAAATATCAAAATTCTGTCATCATTTACTTAATCTAATGTTGTTGCAACTTGTATAACTTTCTTCATTCTGCTGAACACAAAAGAAGATACTTTAAAGAATGTTAGTTGGCAAACCGTTTCGACTCCCGTTGAGTTCTGTTGTAATTTCATATAATAGAAGTCAATGGGAACTGAAACTGTTCGGTTATCAACATTCTTTAGAATATCTTCATTTATGCTCCACAGAACAAAAAAAGTCATACAGGTTTGGAACAACATGAGGTTGAGTAAATGATAGAATTTTCATTTTTGGGTGACTGTCGCTTTAAAAAAAACTTGCAACTGAATGAACGAACGATTTGTAGCTCAGCAATAAATAACACGAGTGGAAAAATGTGAGTCTCTGGAAACATTTGATATAAATATGGCTTCTACACAATGCACTGCTGTCAGAATCGTACATATTCATCATGTTTTAACACTTTCCAGCTCACCCTCTCCATACTCAATACAATAGTCTGCCAGGAAAGCAAGAAAAATGCTTCCTGGAGGTGACCAGAAATATGTGAACAGCCCTGTTTTGCTTTATAGCACTTAAAATGAAGTGTGCATGGTGACTCAGAGGATTATGGGAATTTACCAGCCTGTTCTGAGGAGATGCTAACGGTGGGGAGAGATGAGATCATCTCCTTCTCAGCAGGAGGGGGGCCGGTATTTTCAGACTGACCAAGCAACTGGAAGAGAAAAAAAAATCTGCAGCGGTTGATGAGCAGGACATTTCTAATGCTTCTTTAATTTCAGCAAGAAAATTCTATTATGTGCTTGACTCGAGCCTGGGGACAAATTTAAGTGCCTACAGGCAAAATGCTGTGAAGACCAATGAGGCAAAAAGGTTGAGGACATGAGTCATATCATCAGATTTTCACTGATGTCAGTGTGACTCACCTGTGTGATGACCACATCTAGACCTCCTTGTCTCCAAGAATAATCTTCAAGGTTCGAGTGCAGCATGCTAGACCGGAGGAACAGGTTATTGATAAATCATTGAATGGATTTATAGGTATTGTCTTGACATATGCAAATGAATGTGTTTGTAGGACAAAAGGGCACATTGAATATATTTAGGTGATGGGTTGATATGAATATTGTTTAAGCCCAGCCAAACCCAAAATGTGTTTGATTGATTGATTAAAGGGATACTCCACCCCAAAATGAAAATATTGTCATTAATCACTTACCCCATGTCGTTCCAAACCCGTAAAATCTTCGTTCGTCTTCGGAACACAATTTAAGATATTTTGGATGAAAACCGGGAGGCTTGTGACTGTCCGAAAAACTGCCAAGTAAATTACACTGTCGAGGTCCAGAAAAGTATGAAAAGCATCGTCAGAATAGTCCATCTGCCATCAGTGGTTCAACCGTAACGTTATGAAGCGACAAGAATACTTTTTGTACGCAAAGAAAACAAAAATAAACGCAAGCGTAAATCACCGTAGTGCCATTTTGGAGAATATCCACTGAACGCAAGCAGCGTACGCTCTTCTGTGTCGGCCGCGCCACACGGATGCGCTGTTTTCGTTCAAATCAAAGCGTAAATACACGAAGACATTTTCATTTTGGAGTGGAGTATCCCTTTAAAAGGAATGTTATTTATGGAACATATTGGGCCTCATTTACTAAACGAACATACGACAGAAAATTGGGCGTACGGTCGTTTCAATGCAAAACTTGGAATTTATTAATATGGACGTGAGCGGTGGCTGCGATCAAATCTCACATCTGGTCTCAGCTCGTGTACGCAAGTTTTTGAGTTACCTTAACTTGCACGCAGCATAGTAAATATGGTGGAGAATTGTAGAATGACAGCATTTTGTTCATTTTAATTTTACCGACCGTCAAACGAAGCTCATTAGTCGATCGTTAACCAGTAAGATTAGAATGTCTTTTTTGTTTTTAGCTTTATATGTGCGAATAGAAGCGTAAACAAGACCATGAGGATTCAATCGTCGCATCATGCACCTGCAGCGCTTTGCACGATCATTGCATTGGCGGCATACGAATGTTTCATGAATCACACGTGGACTCTGTCGTAAATTGATTTGTGAGTTAGATTGATAAATGAGGCCCATTGTACCTAAAAGAATGACAGTAAACCACAAAACACACAAATATCATTTCTATTTAAATGAACTGTTGTCTATTTTTGTATATATTTTAAAATGTAATTTATTCCTGTGATGGTAAAGCTGAATTTTCAGCAGCCATTACTCCAGTCTTTAGAGTCACAGAATCTATTTCTTCTTCTTATCAATGTCAAAAACAGTTTTGCTGTTTAATATGATTTGTGTAAAAGATGATCCATCTTTTGGACCAGATACATTACTAGGTAAAAGTTACTAACTAATAGCTAACGCTTATGAGACAAGAGGTGGTCTTCCTCAAGGGGAAAAATTCAAATCTTAAAACTTTGTTTTATTAGAAGCATTTGTATGTGTAAAAGTAATCCGTAATGAAGAATTATTTTTAAAATGTTAGACAATTCATTGATTAAAATGTGTGGATTCCCTGGCTGATTCAATTAAAACATTTTGAGGAATATTTTAGTCTCCTTTCTCATCATATTTTCAAGGTGCTTAAAATAGTCAAGACTGATTATTTTTATTATTTTTTTGTTTTTTGTTAGCAGGATACTGTCCTAAATTTTTAATTAGTCAAATTAGTCAAGTCAAATCCCAATACAAAGTAAAAAAGATAAAAACAAGACGCATCATGCACCTGCAGCGCTTCTGTGAAAGGAGAAAAACAGAAACTAAGTCTATAAAAGGAATAAAATAAATAGGATCACACAAAATATATAATAGGCTATAATATAATTAACAGATTAACAAAAGGGGGAAAAAACACTGTGCAAAAAAATATAGGCTACGCTCGGTTTTGTGACACTCTTAATGCATTTTCTTTCTTTTCTTCATATCTTTATTTGTTTAAATCCACAGGTGCACAACATTAGTTCTACCGTTACCTGACATTTCAGCCATTCATCATCAAACTAAAATGCAGTCAACCAAACAAAAGTTACACTGTTTATTTTAAAAGGTTCGCTGTAAAATCAGCAAAGGAAAAGACAAAAGGCTCATAGAGAAACAAAACCATGACTGACCCCCCCTTAAGGAATCGTTTCCTTTTATATACTGTATATATATTGTAATTACAAATAATAACACATTTTAAAGTAGAAAGGCTTAAATACTATTA
Source organism: Sinocyclocheilus grahami (assembly GCF_001515645.1). NCBI lineage: Eukaryota > Metazoa > Chordata > Actinopteri > Cypriniformes > Cyprinidae > Sinocyclocheilus > Sinocyclocheilus grahami. The sequence continues at coordinate 921,930 of NW_015505295.1, forward strand.
GAGTTATTTTAGCATATTATAGATTTTTTTAAATATTTTTAATTAGATTTTATTTTCATTTAAATGTAAGGTTTTTTGTAAGTCTGTTATGTGCTCCTGTCATTTTGATTAATTTTAGTTTTATAAAATATTACTATTTCGATTTAATTAATTTTTATTTTAGTTTTTACTTTAAAAATGTATTTCCACTTTTTATTAATTAATGTTATTGCTTTTATTGCTTTGGCAAGGCTACATTTTCCCCCCCAAAAATTCAAAAAACATTTTCTAAAAATTGTTTTCATAGTTTTAGTTAATGATATACAGGTGCATCTAAAAAAATTAGAATATCGTGAAAAAGTAAAATTTCAAAAAGTTAAACTTTCATATATTCTAGATTCATTACATGTAAAGTACAACATTTCAAAAGTTTTTTCATTTTAATTTTGATGATTAGAGCTTTTAGCTCATGAAAGTCAAAAATCCAGTATCTCAAAATATTAGAATATTTACATTTGAGTTTCATTAAATGATAATCCCTACAGTATAAATCCCGGGTATCTCTTGTTCTTTCAAACCACAATAAAGGGGAAAACTGCTGACTTGGCAATGGTCCAGAAGACAATCATTGACACCCTCCACAAAGAGGGTAAGTCACAAAAGGTCATTACTGAAAGGGGTGTCTGTTAACAGAGTGCTGTATCAAAGCATATTAAATGCAAAATTGACTGGAAGGAAGAAAATTTGCAGGAAAAGGTGCTTTCAAACCACAATAAAGGGGAAAACTGCTGACTTGGCAATGGTCCAGAAGACAATCATTGACACCCTCCACAAAGAGGGTAAGCCACAGAAGGTGTAATATATATATATATATATATATATATATATATGTATATATGTTGCTCAAATGATCAGTTATAGGCAGGCTGTGTGAAAAACAATATAGCCATGTCATCACCGCCTACAGCAGCAGCACCATCTCGACTCTGAAGAAGACTAATGAAACACGTTTTACGCATTGTAAATGACAAACATCATAATTACAAAGGATATATATTGTCTAAGTTGAGTAAACAGAGGTGTATGGAATTACAGTATTTGAAAAAAAAAACATTTCAGTCTTGATCATTAGTTACTGACATAAAAGCAAAACTTACTTTGAGTTCTCGGACTCAATGAAGCCAGATTTACATCTGGGACAAACATATTCCTGTTCAAACGCACATTATTACAATGTTTATCTGTCATAAAAATGTTTATCTGTAATATCAGATCTAACCAACTGCATCTAAGTTCTGATGTTGACTCAAGTTTTTTTTTTTAAATATGGGCTTATGTGTTTGCCCTAGTGAAAAAATAAATGCTATAATGTATTTGAAATTTATTTCATGCTAAGTGTACTACAAATACATGTATATCTTTCTGTATACTTAATAAAAATACCCTGCAATTGTACTTTTGGTATACTTCAAGTCTGCTAAATTGGAACAACTAATTTTGTACTTAATGCACTTTAATTGTGTGGAAGTAGTGCTGAAGTCCAACTAAATATATACTGAAGTATATTCTGCATTTAAAGACCGATATTATTCAAAGACCATACAATCCTCATCAATAGTCACATTAAAGGGGTCCTATTATGCTTTTTCACTTTTTTAATTTTAGTCAGTGTGTAGTGTGTATGTTTGGGCATAAAAAAGATCTAGAAAGTTACAAATCTCAAAGTCCACTCCAAAGGGAGATATTTCGTTTTTTTTAAATCTCTTTTCAAGAACTACAACGAACGGCTCGTTTGGACTACAGCGAAGAAGAAGAGCTGCTGCAGAGTTAGTCCATCAGAGAAAACCAAGAAGAAGAGCTGCTGCAGAGTTAGTGCATCAGAGAAAACCAAGAAGAAAAGCAAGAAGAAGTGCTGCTGCAGAGTTAGTGCATCAGAGAAAACCAAGAAGAAAACCGCGTGGCGTGGCGTGACGCGACGCTGCGCTTCTCGTCCGGTGCGCGACTGCCTGAAACGCAGTTTTTTTCACCTCCGTGCCCAAACGTCTTTGTTTGGGCTTCCGAAAGCAGATGATGTCAGGAAACAGTGGTTGCAATTCATTTTTTAACTCTGTTGCTGAGCATTATAACCCCAATTTGCTATTGTGTCCTGTGCATTTTACTGAGGACAGCTTCCACAACACAAGGGAGTACAGTGCCAGATTTGCCCAAAAGCTTTTGTTGAAAGACGGAGCAAGGGGCGGGGCAGTACTGAAACACCGTCTAAGCTGTTCGCCAATCACAACGCACTGGGACAGCTAACCAATCACAACACATTTTGTTTTTCGGAAGGCGGACCTTCATCAAAGCCAGAACTAATCGAGCCGTTTGTGCCAGACTGGGGAGAAAGGTATTTTAATAATGTAAATTATGTGAAAAATAATGTGTTTTTTGAACCACCAAGCATGAGAGCATGTTCTAGTACACCCCCAAAACATTATCAAGACTTTGTAAAAGAGCATAATAGGACCCCTTTAAATGACCTGCAAGCATCCCCTTTTATGTCAGACAACCTGTCCAGGACCTGCACACCTGCCAATCAGTGGCATGTGTGTTTCTACTTCAACAGGGTTGCAGACGGTCGAGGCTGTGCTAAATTTGGCATTAACTCATAAACTTGGATACCGAATTCCTCGCAACCATGGCATTCATCACACACTCTTTAAAACGTTTAGTTACGTGAACCACATTCCCATAGTCCTACACCAATGCGCGTGAAGATCGTGAACTCATACAAACGCTACATGTATATGAATGATAGAATACTGTAAGTTAACGTTAGTGCTTCTACTGCAAGTTATCACTGTGAGAAGGAAAAATTAAGTCACGGGGCAAGCACACAAAACGCATGGGTTTTCATTAACTAAGTGTTGCTGTGTACTTACAGGCAGCTTGGGGTCGATTTCACCTCTACAGCAGTGACAGAAGAACCGCGGTCGCAGAGCAGCAGCAGCGGCCTCCGCCAAAGGAGCGTCGGTTGACAAGGAGACGCGTAGTTTAGATCAGAATCAGAGCCGTTGAGAAACATGCATGTCTATGTTGAGAACCGTCTCGATCAGGCTACTTGATATCCACGAGTTCCCAAACGGTAAAGCTTTATTAATTCAACAAATTAATTTGAAACATCGCACTATTTATAATAATTTCCTGAGAGAAAGTATGTTTTCATATACTTGAAAATAGAAAATATTTTCAAGCGTATCGTAATGAAATGTCCTCTAACGACCTTACCTGACTGTTACGGTTTTTTTTTAATTGATATAAAATTAAGATAATAAAATAAACATATAATGACTTTGAAGATACTTGTATAACAACAACAAAAGAAAAATATAAAATTAAATAAATTCACAAAACATTCTACAGCTGTTGGCTTCTAAACAGAAATTAATCAATCAATCAATCTGACCACGGCGCACGTCTTAGCCTATCAGAAAACAAGATGGTGACTCTCTGCCAATAGATAGGTTTGTAAACATTCAGGATGCGCGCGCATCATGGTTGCAGAAACCCCGGGAGAGATAGCCTTTAGGGCTAGAGAATTTCACGGATAGGGTACAAAATAGTTAGGTTTAAAAAGATTATAAGTAATATTGATTAGATGTCATTTTCAAAATGTTCTCAGCATATTACAAGAGCTTGTCACCCAGCGATAAGCACTGTTATTCAACGAAATTGACGTTAGAGCGTGGGATAGTCTTACAGATCCGAAACAGGGATGAAGGTTTTTGTGGGCGGAGCCTATTTGGAGGCAGAGAATGACGGGTTTCAAGTGGCAGTCTATGGAGCCATGGAATAAAAGAATTTAAAAAAGGTCAATTTGATTTTATATTTCAAAATTCTGACTTTATTCTCGCAATTCCGAGATTATATCTCACAATTCTAATAAGGAAAAACAACTCGTCATTCTCTCTTTTCCCCTCAGCTCTTCTAGCTTTTTTCCCTCAGATTTGACAAACTCACTATTTTTGAGTTAAGTCGAGTT
>NW_015505295.1:926942-946607 GCF_001515645.1 Sinocyclocheilus grahami
GCTGCTGCAGAGTTAGTGCATCAGAGAAAACCAAGAAGAAGAGCTGCTGCAGAGTTAGTGCATCAGAGAAAACCAAGAAGAAGAGCTGCTGCAGAGTTAGTGCATCAGAGAAAACCAAGAAGAAGAGCTGCTGCAGAGTTAGTGCATCAGAGAAAACCAAGAAGAAGAGCTGCTGCAGAGTTAGTGCATCAGAGAAAACCAAGAAGAAGAGCTGCTGCAGAGTTAGTGCATCAGAGAAAACCAAGAAGAAGAGCTGCTGCAGAGTTAGTGCATCAGAGAAAACCAAGAAGAAGAGCTGCTGCAGAGTTAGTGCATCAGAGAAAACCAAGAAGAAGAGCTGCTGCAGAGTTAGTGCATCAGAGAAAACCAAGAAGAAGAGCTGCTGCAAAGTTAGTGCATCAAAGAAAACCAAGAAGAAGAGCTGCTGCAGAGTTAGTGCATCAGAGAAAACCAAGAAGAAGAGCTGCTGCAGAGTTAGTGCAGCAGCATAAGGACTCTCATTTCGTAGTTTAATATGTGACCCTGGACTACAAAACCAGACATAAGGGTAAAAAAAAAAAAAGAATATGAAAGCTGAATAAATGAGCTATTCATTGATGTATGGTTTTTTATGATAGGACAATATTTGGCTGAGATACAACTATATTAAAATCTGGAATCTGAGGGTGCAAAAAAATTCAAATATTGAGAAAATCGCCTTTAAAGTCACCATGAAATCAAAATTAAAAATTCTTATTTTTTTATGGAATACTGTAGTGTTTATTATAAATAATTTATCCGTGCACTTCATTATTTTTTTTAAATTCATATGCCCTCAGTAATCGTTAATCAAAAACGTTAACCTCCCCTCCCCCTCAAAACGACTCATCTTCTCTTCCGGTCACGAGGTATGGCGCAAGGGCGGAGCTAGTGACGTGAGGGGTAAACACTGGGATAAAAGACAGGGGGAATAGCTGAAGCTGATGCTTCACTTTATAGCACCCACACCAGTCATGAGGGAGTATGTTACCCCTAAACACTGAAAAGATATTAGGATATTACCACAACATTATCTTAGGACATTGCAAAACTACTTTTTTTTCATATGACCTGATGGAGGACGCGCTCAGTCATTCAGGCAGTGTCTCTCTGTCTCTCTCTCTCTCTCTCTCTCTCTCTCTCTCTCTCTCTCTCTCTCTCTCTCTCTCTCTCTCGTGCGCGCGTGCTGTTTAGGCATGTTTTGTGCCGTTGAACGTCATCGTCATCCTTAATAAATAAAACACTTCTTCATGCTAGGGTGTCGGCGGTGAATACAGTGGAGAGAAATCCCCCACTACTAATTCGTTCACTAGTTCAAGTCATGTCGGATAGTATTTACGAGTTGAACGCACATGAACGCCACCACAAAGTCGTTATTACCAGTGGGAAACTCGAAATTTTCTTTAAGCCCAGAGTTTCCGAGTTGGGGGCGTGTCAATGAGAAACATGGCGGAATCCATGGATGCAACCTCTGTAGTTGACAGTCAATTTTTGTTTAAATTGATAGTTTAGTTGTCCTATAAACTTAAATTGGTCATGTTCTTGTTACGCAGCTAGTTAATGAAATCCAAGTAAAAAAATGCAGACCCTGTTGTATTTTCTTGTAATTTATTAAAAGAAGGTACACCGCCATCTTGTGTAAGGTTTGACTGACTTGAACGACCAAGACGTCGAAATTACGACTTGTCAACTCGCAAGTACGAACGGAGGACTTGAACTCAGCATAACTGCAAACTGGCATTCAGATCTGCCTCCATTTTGTTAGCAACACTCCAACTTCCAACGATCCAATCAATTCCCGAAGGACGAAATCAAGTCCCGCCCTCTCATTTCAGATGCCGTTTCACTCAGGTATACGTCACAGTAGAGAAGAAAAGAGGACCACAACTTCTGTTTCATGCCGACTTTAAAGTTGTCCAAGTGAAGTTCTTAGCAATGCACATTACTAATCAAAAATTAAGTTTTGATATATTTACAGTAGGAAATAATTTGAGATATCACTTGTATCTGCAGAACAGGTTTTATGCCGAAGTTTAATACTATGATATGAGTTTATTCAGTAATAAGCAGAAATAATGACACTTAATGCCCTTAAAGGAATAGTTCAATCAATGCACTCACCCTCAGGCGATCTAAGGTGCAGATGAGTTTGTTTCTTTATGGGAACAGATTTGGAGAAATTCAGCATTAAATCGCTTGCTCACCAGTGGATCCTCTGCAGTGAATGTGTGCCGTCAGAATGAGAGTCCAAACAGTTGATAAAAACATCACTATAATCCACAAGTAATTCACACGACTCCAGTCCATCGATTAATGTCTTGTGAAGTGAAAAGCTGTGTTACTAAGATACAAATCCATCATTAAGACTTGTAACCTTAAACTTCAAAGTTTAAAGCTTTAAATCTTAAATTCCCTGTTGTCCTCTCACATCAAAATCTATCAACATTTTCATAAATGTTCATTTTGATGCTTGATTTGTTTCTCTCCTGATTCAGACTAGATGACTTTTTACTGAAGAAAGCAATAATATGCAAAGACGACTTTCCAGTATTTTAGCTGGAAGCAATGGTTAAGCAGTTAAAGACATCTTTATGATGGATTTGTTTATTACAACATGCAGCTTTTTGCTTCACAAGATGTTAATTGATGGACTGGAGTCATGTGGATTATTGTGATGTTTTCATCAGCTGTTTGGACTCTCATTCTGACGGCACCCATTCACTGCAGAGGAGCAATTGATGAGCAAGCGATGTACTGCTAAATTTCCCCAAATCTGTTCCGATGAAGAAACAAACTCATCTACATCTTGGATGGCCTGAGGGGGAGTAAACTTTTAGAAAATGTAAAATTTTGGGTGACTATTCCTTTAAATGCACTTAATATCCAAGTATTGCTGAAATGGGTTTGCTACAGCTGAAAAAAAAATGTACACAAGTTAGGTGTCCCACCCTCACGACAGACCATGGTGGTACGTACCTGAAGGCTTTGTACACAGGCCTGTACCAACAAACAAAGGAGCAGGGGGTGAAGAGGAGAAACCAGAGTATGGCAAGGCCGAAACCAACTCCATTATTGGGATCCGCACAGAACATAGCCAAACAGGAGATGAGATTAAAGAGCAAAGTGCATGCTGTAACTAAGAAAAAAAGATGAGAGTAATGGGTAAAAAGAGAGAAAAAGAGAAGTACAAAGGAAAACTACAGGCCACTTGCAATTGCAAGCCAAGTAACCTACTGAAGTAGTGACTGATCAATATGCCTATACTAGGGAGCAACTGCTGATATGTGACACATAACACAATTGAACTATACACAAAATTGCTCAAACTAAAGCAAAAAATCAACCAAAAATACAATTCTGTCATAATTTATTCACCATTATGAAATAATGCGCAAAAGGTCGTGGGTTCGATTCCCAGGGAACACACATACTGGTAAAAGATGTATAGCTTGAATGCACTGTATGTCACTTTGGATAAAAGCGTCTGCTAAATACATAAATTAAATAATTAATTAATAAAATTAAAGTACAATATCAGCATTATGATAAGTACTATATATATATATATATATGTATGTATGTACATATGTATGTGTAATTTTTAGTCATGAAGTTTTTTTACAAAATCACATGTTATGAGTGAGTTAATGAGTTAATATAACTACTTTTGGGTGAACTACCGCTTTTTATTTTGCTTTTCTTTTCTTTTTTTGTCCATTGTAAAGGCTTTTTGGAAGATTCACATCTCAAAATGACCAAATACTGGTGATTAATCACTACAGAGGAGACTAACTATTTCAGTATAACAGACGAAAGCACGCATGATAAATTCATAATTGAAGTATTTACTAAAAATGATGGAGGACAGATACAAAGCAGAATCTTCCACACACTGCAAAAGACATACTAAACTGAGCAAACTTACACATCCAGTAGTAGTATATGGTGGTGACAGTGCGCTGGAAGCTTTGGCCAATCTCCACATTAATGTCCTGATAGAAGCACGGTCCCACCGGGCAGAAGGAGGGTAATGGGGGCCAATTATTCAGACGAGCTGAGGGAGAAGGACACAGAAAGAGATTCATTTCCCCATTCATCAATCTCATCTGCTAGCATCACTCCATTAATGTCTTGTTCATTACCACCGAGGTCTAAATCCTACTCCTTTGAAAATACCGTCCATCCATCACTGTCATCTTTTTAACCGTTCCATTTCTTTGTCCCCTCCTCTCTCATTCAGGTCTCATCCATCTCTGCACTTTCATTGTAACCCTGACCAACAATTAGTCCATCTAAATAATCACATCAGTTCTTAAAATACACTTGTTTGTCTCATCATCTTTTACATATCTATTGCTGCAGCACTTCGCTTTCTTTCGTGAAAGAAAGATTCTTTATCAGGATTAAAAAAAAAAGTGTAAAAGGAGTGAAAAAAAACCTGTAGTGGAAAAAGAAGTAATGTGTTATTTAAATGTGTTATGCTTTGTATGTTCTGCTAATCTTGACTGAAATTAAGCCTCTCATTCTTAAAAAACACACTGATTGCTTGTCACACTTTCTGCATTGAAAATCTGCAGAATTGTGTAAAATTGTTTATCCAAAAGTGGATTTGAATATGATAAAATGTGTAAATGGAACTAAGAGTACTTCACTCGTTTTGATTGCTGAAATACTTTATCAAAACTCTTGCTTGCATCTAGATAAGTACATTATCAAAAAATGTGAGTGGTGGTTGCACATGTAACACCCGGCAAGACAATGTTATGAATGGGTGCCAGGTCATTCCTATGTGGTTTCTAAGGCGTTATGAGTTGCTTTAGCATTCAAACAGCAGTATTAAACAGCTTGCGAATGGCAATACTAATTGCAAACTGCCACCGAAACTTTTACAGCATGTAATGCCAGCAGTAAAACTGAAGATCACTGTGGGTTCAAGAAGTTTCATTTACATTTAATTCCCCTGGCAAACACAGAAATCAAGATATTTTTCTCTCAAGAAATCAAGATATTGCTACACTCACTGGCTCCAGACCCAAGCGCATGTGCATTCAGCTCTCTCTCTCTTCTCTCCAGCTCTTTTGCTTTTCTTTCTAGTTCCTCCTGCTTCCTCAAAAGATCTGCTGTGGTGGCATTCACTGCAGACTGCAACAGACATAGAGGGAGAGGCAGCTAACAATTATGAAATGCATAACTATTTTCTATTACTACCACATTAATAAGCATCCCAGCACAGTATTAAATTGATGAGATATATTTATGGTCAAATGTTTGCAACTCAACAGGGAGCAAAACTATAGCAGAAATTCAGCTGTGTTTACTCTTCCATAGCAGTATGAACATTTAGTTTATTAATTAGTAGAAAATATGCCATCGTTCAAAAAGTGTGGGGTCACCCAGTCTGCACTGATTTGATAAAAAATACAGTAAAAACAGTTCTATTCTCAAACATTATTGCAATTAAAGATAAGGTGTTTTCTATTTTTATATATAAATATATATATATATATATATATAAAATGCAATTTATTCCTGTAATGCAAAGCTGAAATTTCAGCATCATCACTCCAGTCTTCAGTGTCACATGACTCTTAAGAAATTGTAAAATGCTGACTTGCTGCTTAAGAAACATTTATTATTATTATCAATGTTGTTGCAACTGTTGTTACTACTGAATATTTTTGGTTGAAACTGTGATTTCTTTTTCCAGGATTCTTTGATGAATACATTATTATTTTTAAACATGTTTTTGAAATAGAAATCTTTTGTGACATTATAAATGATCAACTTGATGCATCCTACATCATTGATGCATCCTGATTATTCATACAAATCAGTTTAATCATACTATCCATTTGGTGAAAAAATCTGAAAGCTGTCCAAATATAAAACTAAATAATTATCAGATCAAATTATATAACCGTCCATCATGCAATATTTAACTGTTAAAACAGCCCAATAGAATTGGTGGTGACAGATCTAGATCTTAACAGAATGGTATTAAAATACTGCTTTATAATTGAAATCCTATTGCACACACTGGCTTGATGAGGGGGCAACTGTGTGCTGCAACTGTTGCAGTAAAAATTTTTATAAACTACCAGATGTAACAATCCAGTGCCATGGCCCTGTGTGAACAAATATGTCTCATTTAGTTACTCTAAACAGCACCTGTGTTCCATAGGATCCATAATTCCTGGGCTCGGTTGGTGTGGTCCTGCTGGGAGGCGTCTGGGCAGGAGGTGCAGCAGGAGATGTGGCTTCATAGGGAGGTGGAGGCTTCATTACCCAAAACAAATAAATCAGTTAAAATAAGCCATCATAATGATGCAGGACTGGTATGACGCAACAAATTAACTGACATCTTTAAAAACATAACATAATATTACAAAACACAATAATTGTGTTTGTGTTCTTGCGGCGCAGAGGCAACTGAAGTAGACATGAAATAGAGTTTATACTTCATTGTACTCCCATCATGAATTAATAATTAAAAGCTATGTAAACAGCCTGCTCAAGTCAGGAAGGACATATTTACCGCTGTTGTGTTGTTGTCAAATGGGTTGTAGAGGTCCAGCGTGGCGTAGCCAGTGTTGCTGCTGTGCTGAGTCACTGATGCATCCTGCAAACACAGAAAAAACAAACCTTTCAGTTCATTTATAGCTGGTGATAGATAACATTTATTTTAGCTATTTTATCACATGATGAGGCTCTTCTGGCTGGACTCCCATCAAGCACAATCAAACCTCTACAAATGATTCAGAATGCAGCGGCACGACTGGTCTTCAACGAGCCCAAAAGAGCCCATGTTACACCTCTCTTTATCTCCTTGCACTGGCTACCGGTTGCGGCTCGAATCAAGTTCAAGACATTGATGCTTGCATATAGAACAGCCACAGGCTCAGCACCCGCCTACTTCCACTCACTACTACGAATTTACATCCCCTTCAGAAGTCTGAGATCCGCTAGTGAGCGACGCCTCGTGGTACCATCACAGAGAGGCTCAAAATCACTTTCCAGAACATTCTCGTTCACCGTTCCTGGCTGGTGGAACGATCTTCCCACCCCTATCCGGAATGCTGAATCCCTGACAATTTTCAAGCGACAGCTGAAAACTCATCTCTTTCGAAGCTACTTGACTTCATCATAAAAAAAAAAATTATAATAATAAAATAAAATAAAAATGTATCTCTCTTTATTTATTCCTTCTCTTTCTAGCTTGTACTTATTTGAACAATGTCTAAGAACTTGGTATTACAACCACTTCTTGTGTCTGTTTGCCTCTTCAAGAAGAATCGCTTTATGTATCCCCCAATTGTAAGTCGCTTTGGATAAAAGTGTCTGCTAAATGACTAAATGTAAATGTAATAATAATTAAATATCTGGGCTGATGCCACATAAAACTTAACCTTTTTAAACCAAGCTCCAGGTCGCCTAAGAACTGGCACTTTAAACTTACAATCTTACACTAATATCATTGTTTCTGAGGCAGAAAATATATCTGCTACAGAGGGACTAACCTTCACAACACAATAAGATCATTCCTCTGATAAACTGCAAGTAACTAACCAAAAATAACATCAAATCATAGAGTACCACTCAAACGTTACGACACACGAGTGAATTTGTGTTTCTCATGATCTTAAAAACCTTCTGACCTAAATGCTTCAATTTAGATTTAAAAAAAAAAATAGAAACTGCACCTATGTACAGACTTCAATATAAATATGCTATAGAAAAAAAAACTAAGAGCAATATTTGGCCATTATATAATTCCTACATGTTTGTGACTTGTTTTTGTTTTTTTACTTTTTTGTACAAACTTCAAAATAGAAATGGAAATGTAATAGAATTATAACAATATTCTTAGCCTTACTACAAAATATGAATGCCTTTTTTATGACCTAATTAATATTTTAAAATGTGGAAAATAATAACAATAACCAAACTGACAGTCTATTTATACACGCCGTTTCATATAATCATTTTTCTCATTTCATTAGCTGATTCCTTTCATTTAGCCATACTTAAAGCAACAAGTGATCAACAACTAGCAGTTCAAATACAAAGCAGAATGTGAAGGACACAGACTGGAGTGATCATTCAGACAAAACCACAGTCATGTAACTTAACATGATTGGCCTGGCCTTTGAGGACTTGTCAAGTCCTGTGACAGCATCACATGAGCTACAGCACTACACACATAAGGCCACAAATAAAAACAGCTCAAACAGATATGTGATGTACAATTACAAAAACTAGAACAGTATATTACCTGAAATGGATTATGGTCATCAGCTGCATCAGCAAAAGTGGTGTATTTTGACATTTTGGTACTGGGTTGGCAGATTAGATCTCGCCAAGATGTAAAAAACCAGAACAGTGTAGTGTAGCGGGCAGTTACAGGCAGAAGTCAATCCAGTTTAGTAAATACCGGATTGTAGGAAGTCCATTTAGACCAAACAAATCACACCGCGACCGGTTAACACTAACTAGCTAACCAACCAACATTACAACGACATGTCAGGTATCCGTGTCAAGTCAATAGCAAGTGCTGTCCTTATATTACAGTGGTTTGGGGTCGTCTTCTTTGTTTTTTAAAATTATTTATTTATTTTCCTTTGTTAGACCGACGAGCGACACGACTTTGTTTCAGTTGACAGCGCTGTTGTGTAGTGCTAGTGTACAGGAAATGTGTTCATATCACATGACAAGGGTGTTGCCAGGTTGCGCAATAAAAACAAGTACTTTCATTTAAAAACAAATTCGAACAGGCCATTCTGTTTTTCTTTCCGCATGCGTAAACGGCAAAATAACGCCTTTTTGAAAATCAATCCCGTTTACAAAAATATAATTAAAATGGTTCACATTACAACTAGAAATAAACTAGTCGTTAACTTGTAAGCGAATAACAGAGACCTGTAATTACTTACATTTAGTGGACATGGCAACACAGCACAACTGAAGCTTTGAGGACAAAGTTGCGCCACCTGACGAGGAAGAGCCAATGAGAAAGCGCTATTTTATCACATGATGAGGGAGAATTCTTGTGAAAAAGCGCATATCTGAGGAGAACAGCAAGGGGGCGTGTTTCTCCTAAAAAACTAAAATAGTTGTATTTCAGTGTATTATATTATTTCAACAACAGCATGGCCTATCATTTCTAAAATCTATCTGTCTGTACATCCATCCATCCATCTCGGTTAAGCGGTACGATTTAAAATGTAATTTAAAATTTCATGCTGTTATTATCATGCGTAATTTCCCTCTGTAAAATATAGGTAGGGCCACCGGGGCAAGTTGTCACACGGGGAAGATGGCTGAAGGCTAGTCACGTGAGTTCACATGGGCGACAGGAGGGCAGAAAGTCAGTCATATGATACCTCACAACACACAAATATACCACTACGCCACCAACCAACGCACACACAATCACCCTTCTTCGTGCTCTTTCATAAAACTCATTTACTTTGATTTACAAATTCACTTTATGTCACTTAAAAAGTTTGACCTCACTGACTGCAGGTGTTCAAGTTGCTTTCTCTGATCATTTCTGCAGCTGCTGTTAGGATACAAAGTGTTCCACAAGCAATTCATTCGGCACTTTGACTTCAGTCTTGACCAGATGTGGATGAAATTCACACATATTGAATGGAAACCAAGAAACTAGACACTCCACCAATTGACTTTGAATCAGCGTGGCTCCTGGATCGCATTATTTGTATGCTCTGATCTTGGTGGGCAAGCTTCCAGTGAAGTTCAAATGCAAAACATTAATCAGTGAGCATGACAGAGCGATGGTAAACAGGAATGGGACCTTAAATGAATCATTCATAGAGAAACAATATGTTCTTTATCTGTGAGTTCAGAGGAAGGTTATGCTGAAGTGACAAAGATTTGTCACTCTTAATTCCCTAAACCATCTTTCCTTTAAATCCTCTTTTTCTCGTCTCTAAGTGGGTGTGTCCGTGCTTCCTTTTGCTTTCCTTGGAAACCGCAACATTCCTCAGCCAATCAAGCCATGCATGGCATGACATCACCGCCTGTGGAATGAGCTGACATGAAGCCTACACTGGTGAGTTGCCAAGGCAACCAGCAGGGATGGAGGGAGCTTCAGTAGACCGTGTGGGCTTGTGGGTTTTGCCCCTGTTTCTCAGCAGTATGGTCTCAATTAAAGAAGAGGAGAAACCAGGATCTGGGTCTCATTTAGTGCATACCACCACAATAGGCTTAAACCGCACAAGGCCAGAGTTAAATACATCAACAACAGCATGGCCTATCATTTCTAAAATCTATCTGTCTGTACATCCATCATGCTGTAACATGCTGTTATTATCATGCGTAATTTCCCTCTGTAAAATATAGGTAGGGCCACCGGGGCAAGTTGTCACACGGGGAAGATGGCTGAAGGCTAGTCACGTGAGTTCACATGGGCGACAGGAGGGCAGAAAGTCAGTCATATGATATCTCACAACACACAAATATACCACTACGCCACCAACCAACGCACACACAATCACCCTTCTTCGTGCTCTTTCATAAAACTCATTTACTTTGATTTACAAATTCACTTTATGTCACTTAAAAAGTTTGACCTCACTGACTGCAGGTGTTCAAGTTGCTTTCTCTGATCATTTCTGCAGCTGCTGTTAGGATACAAAGTGTTCCACAAGCAATTCATTCGGCACTTTGACTTCAGTCTTGACCAGATGTGGATGAAATTCACACATATTGAATGGAAACCAAGAAACTAGACACTCCACCAATTGACTTTGAATCAGCGTGGCTCCTGGATCGCATTATTTGTATGCTCTGATCTTGGTGGGCAAGCTTCCAGTGAAGTTCAAATGCAAAACATTAATCAGTGAGCATGACAGAGCGATGGTAAACAGGAATGGGACCTTAAATGAATCATTCATAGAGAAACAATATGTTCTTTATCTGTGAGTTCAGAGGAAGGTTATGCTGAAGTGACAAAGATTTGTCACTCTTAATTCCCTAAACCATCTTTCCTTTAAATCCTCTTTTTCTCGTCTCTAAGTGGGTGTGTCCGTGCTTCCTTTTGCTTTCCTTGGAAACCGCAACATTCCTCAGCCAATCAAGCCATGCATGGCATGACATCACCGCCTGTGGAATGAGCTGACATGAAGCCTACACTGGTGAGTTGCCAAGGCAACCAGCAGGGATGGAGGGAGCTTCAGTAGACCGTGTGGGCTTGTGGGTTTTGCCCCTGTTTCTCAGCAGTATGGTCTCAATTAAAGAAGAGGAGAAACCAGGATCTGGGTCTCATTTAGTGCATACCACCACAATAGGCTTAAACCGCACAAGGCCAGAGTTAAATAGATGGGGAAGACTTGATGACCTTGTTCTAGAGTGCTTGTAATATTAATCTTGTTAACGAGGTGTGCAGTAAACACACCAGGCATCGCAGCAGATGTGAAACCGTGTCTCAAAGCATTTTGGAATTGAAAAGTGAGTCAAGAAGCCCAGACAGACAGATGGAACAAATAGAATAAATTCTGTGCAAATGTGCATTTTCTGAAAAAAACGTTAGCAACAACTTTCCGCCACAGTGAAAGGTGCTGAGGGTGGTTGCTAAGGTGTTGTTAGGTGGTTGTGAGGGTGTTCTGGGTGGTTGCTATTAGGGCATTGCTAGGTGGTTACTGGGATTTCTGCATGGAAAGTAAGAAAATTGTTATTGGGTTTCTGAGGGGCTTTTAGGACTTTCTGGGTTGTTGCTAGGCCTAAGCTAGATGATTGTTAGATGGTTCTAGGTGGTTGCGAGGTCGCTGATATAGGGTTATAGATGCTCACTATGCCATTTGCAAGGTGGTTGTTAGGTTTTTTAAATGAGATTGCAAGCTGGTTGTTATTCTGGATGGTTGCTAGGACATTGCAAGGCGGTTACAGTGGATTTCTGTGTGGTTGCTAAGGGGATTGATATGGGTTTTCTGAAGGGTCGCTAGGGAATTGCTAGGTGGTTTCTAGGAATTGCTAGGATGTTCTGTTTCAAGGTCTAGGCTAAGTGGTTGTTAGGATGCTTTGGGTGGTTACTAGGCCATTGCTAGATAATTGTTAGAAGGAGCATTCCAATTGACATCCCTAAGCACGGGATATCCATTGAAGTGGACTTAGCTGACAATAATTACTCATTTGGAAAGCCCTGGAATGTTTTCAAAGAAAGGTTATGATGGGGTCACGCAGATGATGATATAACAAAAATAAATATTGTAATTTATTTTACTTTATAATTTAAATACATATAAAATACATAAACAATTATGTATCTAATAAATATAGTCAAAATGCATGTTAGACGGTTAACAGATTGTAGTGGTCATCTCGAGTGCTTTCTTTCCCACACGCAGCCTCATAGTTAAGTCACCTGAGGTAAACAAAGTAAAATAAAAAATGACAGAGCCTCAGTTGTTTCTCGACGGTTTTACTTAGTTTCACCTGTTCATACAATACATTATGAAAATTTAACA
Organism: Sinocyclocheilus grahami; assembly: GCF_001515645.1. Taxonomy (NCBI): domain Eukaryota; kingdom Metazoa; phylum Chordata; class Actinopteri; order Cypriniformes; family Cyprinidae; genus Sinocyclocheilus; species Sinocyclocheilus grahami. The sequence continues at coordinate 939,446 of NW_015505295.1, forward strand.
TTCATCGTCATTACCATTCATAAATACTCTAGTTTGTATAATAATAACAACATTTAATAATAACCCCTCATTACAGAGCCAATAACAGTTGGGTGATTTTCCCTGTCCGCTTCCTGTGAAGCGATGTATCTCTTATTCCCTATACCGCAGTACCCTTCGAACTGAACAGGTTCGTTCCCTTCAGATTGGAATCTCACTTAAAGGGTTAGTTCAACCAAAAATGAAAATTCTGGGATTAATTACTCACTCTCATGTCATTCAAAACTTGTAAAACCTTCGTTCATCTTCGGAACACAAATTAAGATATTTTTGATGAAATCCGAGAGCTTTCTGACCCTCCATAGACAGCAAAGCAACTGACACGTTTAAGGCCCAGAAACATAGTAAGGACATCATTAAAATAGTCCATGTGACATCTGTGGTTCAACCATTATTTTATGAAGCTACGAGATTACACCATGCATGCATGAGCATTCCTCTGCTTGTAAACAAGGCGCAGTGCATGCGTCGTGGTACTCTTTATAATGACGGAGGACTCTCCCAGGAGAGGAGAAATCATTGAATAAAGTCGTTATTTTTGTTTTCTTTTTCGCACAAATAGTATTCTCGTAATTTCATAACATTACGGTTGAACCACTGTCACACAGACTATTTTAACAATGTGCTTACTACCCTTCTGGGCCTTGAATGTGTCAGTTGCTTTGCTGTCTATGCAGGGTCAGAAAACTCTTAGATTTGATCAAAAATAGCTTACTTTGCATTCCAAAGATGATTGAAGGTCTTACAGGTTTGGAATGACATGAGGGTGAGTAATTAATAACAGAATTTTCATTTTTGGGGTGAACTAACCCTTTAAGATGGCGGAATAACATGTGAAATCCACTTCGCAGTCCACTTACGGTTGAATGGAACGCATCTAGGGTCTTCTGGGTGGTTGCTGGGGCATTGTTATAGATCAAGGGTGGCGAACTCCGGTCCTGGAGCGCTGCAGCCTTGCAGAGTTCAGCTCCAACCCTAATTAAAACTCACCTGCCTGTAGCTTCCTAGTAACTGTTCAGACATTGATTAGCTTGTTCAGGTGTGTTTGATTAGGGTTGAAGCAAAACTCTGCAGGGCTGCGGCTCTCCAGGACCGACGTTCGTCCACCCCTGTTATAGATCATTATTAGGGTGATGAGTGATTGCAAGGGGGTTCTCAGTAGTTGCTCTTAGAATTGTAGATGGTTGTTGGGGGTTATAGATAGGTGCCAGTGTATTGAAAGGTGTATGTTAGGTGATTTATAGATGGTTACTAGGGCATTGCAAAGTGGTTGTTATGGTGTTCTGGGTGGTTTCTATGCATTGCTAGGAGTTTACTGGAGGATTCATTATGAAGATTCTGAAGGGGTGCCTGGGCATTTTTAGATGGTTTTTGGGGGTTATGGATTGTTGCTAGGGCATTGCAAGTTAGTTGTTATGACAATAGCAATGGCAAGACTGGGTGGTTTAGGGGAAGTCGTGGCCTAATGGTAAGAGAGTTGGACTTGTAACCCAAAGGTTGTGGGTGCGAGTCTCTGTACCAACTGGAATTGTAGGTGGGCGGAGTGAATGAACAGTGCTCTGTTCCACCCTCAGTACCCACAACTGAGCAAGGCACCGAACCCCCAGTTGCCACAGCAAAAAATGGTTGCCCACTGCTCTGGGTGTGTGTTCACTACTTGCTGCTGTGTGTGTGCAAATAGTTGCCAGGTCATTGCTAGGTGTTTGCTGGGGTTTTCTTGGTTGTTGCTAACCCTATGCTAGGTTGTTACAGAGTTCTGGGTGGCTGCTAGGTGGTTGTTAGGGTGTTCTTGGTGGTTGCTAAGGCATTGCCTGGTGGTTTTTAGAGTGCTCTGAGTGGTTGTTGTGGGTGGTTGCAATGATTCTTGCAGTGATTCTTGCTTCAGCAAGCACCACAACAATACAGTCACTGCCTCTGATGTTAAACATTAGGAACATGGATTTTTTTCAACCTCTTCCAGAAAATGTGTGAACTTAATGGCAACCTCTGTACATTGCAGCACACATACACTTTTAAGACATCATGGGTTATGTAAGCTTAAAACTCTTTACAGGACCGTTGAGAATTGTAGAACACACATACGCAACACAGGAGACTGGAATTATGTGCAAACTTGAATAAGTCCACTGTGAGCTCTGTTGCCTGGAAAATTCATCATCGGCAGCAGACTGAAAAACACAGCAGTCTCTGAACGCTGCTACATAGTAAAAAAGAAAGATACGGAGGGTAGAAGAAAGAGTTTTAACTTAATTTTGCTTTTCATTAGCAGCGTTTTGCATCATTTACTCACACATATTATTTAATTAAACTTTCAGAAGCATTTGCCCTAGATTTAGAATGAAGCAACCGTTTGGATCATGAATCTGGCTGCAGAAAGACAAAAAGAAAGAGAAATGACAGCTGTCCTCTCTGACCTCATGGAGTAATTAGCTACAGATGGGAGAAAGAGCAGAGGGAATATAACCTTAAAAATATGAAATGACTTTTCTTTTCTAACGTTTGCTCACTCTTTCCGTACCTCTCCCGCATTCCCCCATTACTCCTTGCCAGGAAATAATTCAACAATTGATGTACACTCATGAAATACAAATTTATAGTGTTGTTCAAAACTGTAAGTGGTTGGATCAGGAGACAGAAAGCAAGAACAGGCACAAAGAGCACTTTGAAGAAAAGGAATGAGGCAGAAAATAAGTGTAAAAGTGCAACCAAGGCTAGTGTCAAAGAGATTTCTATATCCAGGCAAGAAAATAACAGTGAATTAGTCATGAGATTTTTTGGGGGTTTATAAGTAGAAAGGTTTATTGCCAAAACATTTTTGATTAATAAGCCACATTGTGGCATAAACATAAAACATAAAATGCACAAACGACAATAATAAATACACTTTTCAGCCAATGCACCAAAAAGAACAATGCAAACTCACTATAATCCTTATACAAGTACCATCTCTGACCCTTCAAACATCTCTCCTTCTCTGCCACACAAACTTAGCCACTCTGCACGTCAAACATACAAAAAGCGGAAGGAACAGGCTATTTGTTCAATGATAAACTAGAATTTTAGCACACTGTGGACACGGTTGAGATGGAATGGAATAGAATGAACTGAAATCTTAGGATCCTTCAGTCTCGTTCATACACACGGTTGCAGACGACATCTCCGGCTCTCATGGTCTGGAAGATAAACATCAGAGATGTTAAGAAACCACCAACTAACTGCTTAAACCATTTAAGATGGGCTTAAACATAACAACAGATGTTATATATTCACATATCTGACCAGATCTTGTTCTCTGAATTCAAAGAATGCTCTTTTCAATTTCCAACCATGCAACACTGACTTACCTAAATGAAAGTTACAAAATATCTATTAGGAACAAAAAGCACAGACATTGAGCACCTGTTTACTTTAAGTGGCCTAAATGGGAGCAGTGTGACTTCTATAATAATGTGAACTATATGGTGAGGAATGAACAACAATCTATTATTGTAAGGTGTTGAGCTTTTAAGATGCTCATTAGAGTAGGCTAGAAGTACTCTATTTTATATGTGACCCTGGACCACAAAACCAGTCTTAAGTCGCTTGGCATATTTGTAGCAATAGCCAAAGATACATTGTATGGGTCAAAATTATTGATTTTTCTTTTATGCCAAAAATCATTAGGATATTAAGTAAAGATCATGTTCCATAAAGATATTTAGTAAATTTCCTACTGTAAATATATCAAAACCTAATTTTTGATTAGTAATATGCATGGCTAATAACTTCATTTGGACAAATTTAAAGGCGATTTTCTCAATATTTTGATTTTTTTGTACCCTCAGATTTCAGATTTTCAAATAGTTGTATCCCGATCAAATATTGTCCTATCCTAACAAACCATACATCAAATTATTTATTCAGCTTTCAGATGATGTATAAATCGAAATTTCGCAAAATTGACCCTTATGACTGGTTTTGTGGTCCAGGGTCACATATGCTAGTGGCATAATTCAGTTAAAAATATGAACATTATTTTTCAAATAAGTGGTGCACTTACGAGAATCATCTGGCCATCATTGGTCAGTTCACGTGTCCATGATGTCTCAGGCCCCTCCCCCTTCTGCAGCGTCTGCTCACAAGTGATTTTACGGTCGGTCTCCCATTTTGGAAAACTCTGGCGAGAAATTGTTAGAAACAGTTAGAAAAGAGCTAAAAGCAGAGATATTCATTTTAAATGTCTTTATAGAGTCTCAACGTTTGTTGAAAACATACATCATGTCTGTGTGTATAGATAAAAGTGAACTTTCACCATCAAATAGTGGTGTTTAGTTTTAGAAAATATAAATAATAATACATTGAAGACATTGATATTTTCTAATGGTAAATCTTATGCAATATGCTAAAGTGTAGCAGTTAACAGAGAGAAAAATATGATGTGCTGAGATGCATGGATGGGTGGCATTACTGTGCAAAGGCGTCCATCCACCGTAGCCTCGTTGAAGGACTCGCCCACCGTGAAGGACACATGAGTGGTCCGCACACTAGTGGAGGTCTGAATGGAGAGACTTTCCCCCTGCTGTGTAATCTCAACAGCTGGTTTGGAAGCTGCTGCAACTGCAATCTTCCTCAGAAAGACATTTACGCCTGTAGAACACACACACACACACACACAAATGTGTTAAGAAATTAAAAGGCCATTTATCATTATCAGAAATCAAAGCCATTTTTCCTACGGCCAATTTCCTGTCCTTAACAAGTGTGTCCAATCTGCACTGGAATGTTTTACTGTCTAAATAGCGGTCACATATTTAAGCAATCAAATCAGGTACCACGGTCTTAATGTTTACACCAAGGAAATCTATACCTTTTAAATACTGAGTCAAGACAGTGGATTCATTCTCGTCTTTATTTCATTTAGGGGCAACTGTGTACTTGGTCTAAGTGAACTCCCCCTTGAGTGAATAATTGGGGTCGAGGGACGGTGTGTCTACAGAGCCAAATGGCTGGCCGAGGGGCCCTGTATCAGGGTGTGTGCGCCTAATCACAATCCCATGAGGAAGTGAAGCAGAACAGTTTTTTCATGCAGCTTGTGCTCATGGTCAAAGCGAGTCTCAGTTTGACCTGAACAAAATATCTTTTTTATAAATAAATAAATGACATTGACATGCACTCATGCAAGGGTTTCTTTTGGTTTATAGTTTTCTTGTCAGATGATGTCAAAATGGCTAATTTTAAAACAAAATAGCATTGTTGCTTATTTTTAAAGGCGTAATAAAATATGTATATTAAATTAATTATGCACTTAATTAACTTCCTTTTTCGGGCTTTTGATTAGACTTTTTTTTTTTTTTTTTTACAATCTAAAGAAAGTTACACTACCTTTACATTTTTTAAACATCACAAAATATATATATATAAAAAACTGATTATAATTAAAAAATACATAAACTAATACGAATACAAAGTTCACATTTAAAAACTAGAGATTTTGTTTTAATTATCTTAGATATAACTTTTATAATAACAACGAATCTTGAAAACTCACCGAGGGCTTTTAGAAGTTCCTCGAAATTTTCGGAACTTTTCATTTTCCAGGATCCAGAAAAGTCAGCAAACGTTCGCTCCGTGTTCGCCTCCATGTTTCTGCGTATCTTTGCTTTCAGACAGTTGTTCTGGACCGCTCTTCTCCTCTCATCCGCCGGCGTTCCGCAGTCTCTCTCTCTCAGGTCAGTCTGTGAATGAGCGAGTTCTCGACCAATCCGCAGCGTTTTGAATGTGCGCCGCTGAGTTTTCGACCAATCCGCAGCGTTTTGAATGTGCGCCGCTGAGTTCTCGACCAATCCGCAGCGTTTGCGCCTGTGCGCGTCTCATTGGGCGGCCGCTTCTCGCGCACCATGTGCTTCCAGTAAAGATTCAGAAAGACCCCTATTTGCCCCACCATTTGGCTTGAGCGATCGGGTCATATATTGCTAATTCCTTTAGTTTCATCCTAATATGTGTTATTTGTCATTTAGCAGGCGCTTTTATCCAAAGCAACTTGCAGCATGATTTTTACAAGTCCACTTACTCCAGACTCCTTGTTCGTGGATCAAGCATCAATCACCTCCAGGGATTACTTTTAGTTACATTTAGCTATCATCTGAATCTGAAAGTATTCCATTATGTTTTGGAGATTTTGTCAAACAAGGAGCTTTTGTTTAAAAACTGAAATTGTGTAAAATACATGGAAACCCCCATATTATTCAGCTCCCTTTCTCTCATACAAACATGCCAACAAAGACATCTCATGCTGAGCTTTGTTAGTATTCAGACCACAAGAGTCAGCCATTGTCAGTCAATCATATCACAGCTTCAAATCTGGGCTCTCTTCGGTCTCTTGCTGAGAGCTGCTAGACTGATCTGTGTCTGTGTCCTAACAAGACTCTGGTTTTGATTTTGCATTTAGACCTCCTCTGAAGTTTTGAGGGACTTTATGTTTCAAATAAATTTAAACCAACCACTATTTGTTGAGAACATAACGATATATATTTTTTTAAATTATGTAGTAAAATCATATTTATAATAGTAAAATATAGTAAAACAATATAGAAAGTAAAATAAATGAATCAAGTAAAATATAAAATATCTTAATGTAAAATAAACTTAAAATATTTATGATATAAGGATATCTAAAAATGTGCCCTTTTCTACAAAAGTTACAAAAGTTTGTACAGCTGAAATAGCATCTGATTCTATATCAGGTATTAGATTTCTTTAATCAGTTCCATTCATTCTCTCCAAACCCACCCATTCACTCTCTCTTTCTCTCACTTTGCTCTAATCTGCTTCACTTCATTTCGTTTTTGTTCCTTTTGTGCACGTCTCCACATTCCTCATACAAATGGCGTGAAAGAAGCAGTGAGGAGACAAGAAGCAAATGGACTGTTTGAGTGACCAAAAGGGAGCCAGGGAGGAGAGAAAGAATGAGGCAGTGTAAACTGAAACCACATCCTCTTCTCCAAATGCTCGGAGGTAATTACCAGCCGATTCCTGAGTTGCTCCCCACCCGTCCCTTTTCTCTCCCTTTACCCCCTGATCCCACCCCTCCTACCAAGAACATTTCAACAAGTCTGCATAAGAAATGATATCCCTGGAAATGGAA
>NW_015505295.1:947260-951364 GCF_001515645.1 Sinocyclocheilus grahami
TTGCCCTGGAGGGCCAATGCGCTGCAGAGTTTAGCTCCAACCCTGATCAAACTCACCTACCTGTGATTTTATAATGATCTTGAAGACATTGATGAGCATGCTCAGGTGTGTTTGATTAGGGTTAGAGCTAAACTCTGCAGGAAAGTGGATCCTGAGGGCCAGATTTGAGGATTCCTGCTGTAGACTGTCATATTGAAATGTTAACATTTTTAATAAAACCCAAGTGATCTGTTCCTCCGCTGAAAGTCTGTTTAGCATATTTTGATGTGATTATATATGTGCTTTTGTCAGTGTTAATATGTGAATAAAAGCCTAAACTAATTCTGTTTAAACCTCTCAATTCGTTTTTTTTTTTTTTTTTTTACAATCTAAAGAAAGTTACACTACCTTTACATTTTTTAAACATCACAAAATATATATATATAAAAAACTGATTATAATTAAAAAATACATAAACTAATACGAATACAAAGTTCACATTTAAAAACTAGAGATTTTGTTTTAATTATCTTAGATATAACTTTTATAATAACAACGAATCTTGAAAACTCACCGAGGGCTTTTAGAAGTTCCTCGAAATTTTCGGAACTTTTCATTTTCCAGGATCCAGAAAAGTCAGCAAACGTTCGCTCCGTGTTCGCCTCCATGTTTCTGCGTATCTTTGCTTTCAGACAGTTGTTCTGGACCGCTCTTCTCCTCTCATCCGCCGGCGTTCCGCAGTCTCTCTCTCTCAGGTCAGTCTGTGAATGAGCGAGTTCTCGACCAATCCGCAGCGTTTTGAATGTGCGCCGCTGAGTTTTCGACCAATCCGCAGCGTTTTGAATGTGCGCCGCTGAGTTCTCGACCAATCCGCAGCGTTTGCGCCTGTGCGCGTCTCATTGGCGCGTCTCATTGGCTTCTCGCGCACCATGTGCTTCCAGTAAAGATTCAGAAAGACCCCTATTTGCCCCACCATTTGGCTTGAGCGATCGGGTCATATACTGCTAATTCCTTTAGTTTCATCCTAATATGTGTTATTTGTCATTTAGCAGGCGCTTTTATCCAAAGCAACTTGCAGCATGATTTTTACAAGTCCACTTACTCCAGACTCCTTGTTCGTGGATCAAGCATCAATCACCTCCAGGGATTACTTTTAGTTACATTTAGCTATCATCTGAATCTGAAAGTATTCCATTATGTTTTGGAGATTTTGTCAAACAAGGAGCTTTTGTTTAAAAACTGAAATTGTGTAAAATACATGGAAACCCCCATATTATTCAGCTCCCTTTCTCTCATACAAACATGCCAACAAAGACATCTCATGCTGAGCTTTGTTAGTATTCAGACCACAAGAGTCAGCCATTGTCAGTCAATCATATCACAGCTTCAAATCTGGGCTCTCTTCGGTCTCTTGCTGAGAGCTGCTAGACTGATCTGTGTCTGTGTCCTAACAAGACTCTGGTTTTGATTTTGCATTTAGACCTCCTCTGAAGTTTTGAGGGACTTTATGTTTCAAATAAATTTAAACCAACCACTATTTGTTGAGAACATAACGATATATATTTTTTTAAATTATGTAGTAAAATCATATTTATAATAGTAAAATATAGTAAAACAATATAGAAAGTAAAATAAATGAATCAAGTAAAATATAAAATATCTTAATGTAAAATAAACTTAAAATATTTATGATATAAGGATATCTAAAAATGTGCCCTTTTCTACAAAAGTTACAAAAGTTTGTACAGCTGAAATAGCATCTGATTCTATATCAGGTATTAGATTTCTTTAATCAGTTCCATTCATTCTCTCCAAACCCACCCATTCACTCTCTCTTTCTCTCACTTTGCTCTAATCTGCTTCACTTCATTTCGTTTTTGTTCCTTTTGTGCACGTCTCCACATTCCTCATACAAATGGCGTGAAAGAAGCAGTGAGGAGACAAGAAGCAAATGGACTGTTTGAGTGGCCAAAAGGGAGCCAGGGAGGAGAGAAAGAATGAGGCAGTGTAAACTGAAACCACATCCTCTTCTCCAAATGCTCGGAGGTAATTACCAGCCGATTCCTGAGTTGCTCCCCACCCGTCCCTTTTCTCTCCCTTTACCCCCTGATCCCACCCCTCCTACCAAGAACATTTCAACAAGTCTGCATAAGAAATGATATCCCTGGAAATGGAAAAGAGGAAAAGCGGAGGGGGAAGACAAGTGAGAGAGAGAGAGAGAGAGAGAAAGAAACTGTATATTTTCAGTCAGAATGGAGACAGTGGCAAAAGTTCAAGCTGTTTTCTTGCTCTCACTTTGAATGCTTCCCCTAAAAGCACGTCAGCAAGTCTTTCTTTGAAGTGGTCGAGTCAATAAAGCTTCTTGAATTTGAATTAGAAAACAATCCTGATCCCACACTCACCTACTACTGACCCCATTATCCGGGAGACGATGAGGAATCCATGTATGAAAGAGAAAGACAGCGGAAGGAGGGGGAATATTTCTACATAAAAAGTCAATTGTTTGGAGACTAAGTGAGCAGTCTAACAATCACCGGTGCAGATGCCATAATAAACTGAAGAGCCTTTTATGTCACAAAACATAATAGAAGTTCAATGGGCCTAATGAATATAGAGCGGGCTTAGTTAAAGGGTTAGTTCACCCAAAAACGGGCCAACTTGATATTAGTTTTGATATTTTTAACCATCTTTCGAAATTTTATCATTACACTTCCTGTACCTCTGAAAAACCTAATTACACTTATACAATAATACTCTCTGGGAAGCATTTTTGTTGATTAGACAATAAATTAAGATACGTGTTTCTTAATAAAATGCTGTTATTCATTTTAAAAGTTAGATGTACATATAACATAAAATGCAGTATTTTAAAGGGATAGTTCACCCCAAAATGAAAATTCTGTCATTAATTACTCACCCTCATGTCGTTCCAAACCTGGAAGACTGCGCAACTGCAATGTTCCCAGACCCATGTCCATGTGACATCAGTGGCTCAACTTCAATTTTGCGAAGCTATGAGAATACTTTTTTTGTGCAAAGAAAACAAAATAACATAATTTATTCAACAATTATTCTCTCTGAGTTACCCTCTTCTGCCAGTACCACGACGCATGTGTGCGCTTTCCCCAGAACGTAATCAATGTAATCAGCGTTGTTTACGTTCAGGAGAAAACGCGCGCATGCGTCGTGGTATTCTCCAAAATGGCAGAAGAGGGTAACTTGGGGAGAATAATTGTTTAATAAATTGTTATTTTTGTTTTCTTTGCACACAAAAAGTATTCTCGTAGCTTCGCAAAATTGAAGTTATTTACTACGTTTCTGGGACTGAGAACGTTGCAGTTGCGATGCTGTCCATGCAGGGTCACTGAGCTATCAGATTTCATCAAAAACAACTTAATTTGTGTTCCGAAGATGACGGATGAAGGTCTTGCGGGTTTGGAACGAGATGAGGGTGCGTAATTAATGACAGAATTTTTATTTTGGGGTGAACTATCCCTTTAAAATACTGCATGTAAAGTTATATGTATGTCTAACTTTTAAAATGAAAAACGGCATTTTATTAAGAAACACTCCATGTGTATCTTAAAGGGGTCATATGATGCTGCTAAAAAGAACATTATTTTGTGTATTTGGTGTAATGCAATGTGTTTATGCGGTTTAAGGTTAAAAAAACACATTATTTTCCACATAATGTACATTATTGTTTCTTCTCTATGCTCTGCCTTTCTGAAAAGCATAGATTTTTACAAAGCTCATCGTTATAAAAAGCGAGGTGTGCTCTGATTGGCCAGCTATCCAGTGCGTTGTGATTGGCCGAATTCCTCACGGGTGTAACGGAAATGTTACGCCTCTTACCATATTGTGATGCCCTGTCCCGGCACTACGACATTATAAACGAGGCATTTGTTGCATCCAGTGGGGACATAATTACTGATTATAATGACTTATACTGTCTTTTTACGCGTTGCATCGCGCCGCGTAAACATAAAACCATGTCTGCATTTGTGATCGGAGAAATGACAAACAACAAGTGTACTCTACACTGCTCAAAACTCACGTTTGAATCATCAGTGGCAAATTCTTTAAATATAAAAAAACGTACTTACAGTCTTTGAGTCAGAACAG
>NW_015505295.1:951992-953742 GCF_001515645.1 Sinocyclocheilus grahami
TCAGAATGGAGACAGTGGCAAAAGTTCAAGCTGTTTTCTTGCTCTCACTTTGAATGCTTCCCCTAAAAGCACGTCAGCAAGTCTTTCTTTGAAGTGGTCGAGTCAATAAAGCTTCTTGAATTTGAATTAGAAAACAATCCTGATCCCACACTCACCTACTACTGACCCCATTATCCGGGAGACGATGAGGAATCCATGTATGAAAGAGAAAGACAGCGGAAGGAGGGGGAATATTTCTACATAAAAAGTCAATTGTTTGGAGACTAAGTGAGCAGTCTAACAATCACCGGTGCAGATGCCATAATAAACTGAAGAGCCTTTTATGTCACAAAACATAATAGAAGTTCAATGGGCCTAATGAATATAGAGCGGGCTTAGTTAAAGGGTTAGTTCACCCAAAAACGGGCCAACTTGATATTAGTTTTGATATTTTTAACCATCTTTCGAAATTTTATCATTACACTTCCTGTACCTCTGAAAAACCTAATTACACTTATACAATAATACTCTCTGGGAAGCATTTTTGTTGATTAGACAATAAATTAAGATACGTGTTTCTTAATAAAATGCTGTTATTCATTTTAAAAGTTAGATGTACATATAACATAAAATGCAGTATTTTAAAGGGATAGTTCACCCCAAAAGGAAAATTCTGTCATTAATTACTCACCCTCATGTCGTTCCAAACCTGGAAGACTGCGCAACTGCAATGTTCCCAGACCCATGTCCATGTGACATCAGTGGCTCAACTTCAATTTTGCGAAGCTATGAGAATACTTTTTTTGTGCAAAGAAAACAAAATAACATAATTTATTCAACAATTATTCTCTCTGAGTTACCCTCTTCTGCCAGTACCACGACGCATGTGTGCGCTTTCCCCAGAACGTAATCAATGTAATCAGCATTGTTTACGTTCAGGAGAAAACGCGCGCATGCGTCGTGGTATTCTCCAAAATGGCAGAAGAGGGTAACTTGGGGAGAATAATTGTTTAATAAATTGTTATTTTTGTTTTCTTTGCACACAAAAAGTATTCTCGTAGCTTCGCAAAATTGAAGTTATTTACTACGTTTCTGGGACTGAGAACGTTGCAGTTGCGATGCTGTCCATGCAGGGTCACTGAGCTATCAGATTTCATCAAAAACAACTTAATTTGTGTTCCGAAGATGACGGATGAAGGTCTTGCGGGTTTGGAACGAGATGAGGGTGCGTAATTAATGACAGAATTTTTATTTTGGGGTGAACTATCCCTTTAAAATACTGCATGTAAAGTTATATGTATGTCTAACTTTTAAAATGAAAAACGGCATTTTATTAAGAAACACTCCATGTGTATCTTAAAGGGGTCATATGATGCTGCTAAAAAGAACATTATTTTGTGTATTTGGTGTAATGCAATGTGTTTATGCGGTTTAAGGTTAAAAAAACACATTATTTTCCACATAATGTACATTATTGTTTCTTCTCTATGCTCTGCCTTTCTGAAAAGCATAGATTTTTACAAAGCTCATCGTTATAAAAAGCGAGGTGTGCTCTGATTGGCCAGCTATCCAGTGCGTTGTGATTGGCCGAATTCCTCACGGGTGTAACGGAAATGTTACGCCTCTTACCATATTGTGATGCCCTGTCCCGGCACTACGACATTATAAACGAGGCATTTGTTGCATCCAGTGGGGACATAATTACTGATTATAATGACTTATACTGTCTTTTTACGCGTTGCATCGCGCCGCGTAAACATAAAACCATGTC
>NW_015505295.1:953790-990738 GCF_001515645.1 Sinocyclocheilus grahami
TTTAAGGTTCAAAAAACACATTATTTTCCACATACTGTACATTATTGTTTCCGCATCGTCCATGGTGAAAGTTGATGTATTTCCTCAGCGACCAGCACAGATCAGCTCTAGGCATGACGAAGCAGATATCGTCCTCTTTCGGAAGACCAAACAAAGTAGTTTCGCTTTCACAACGAAGCACACCGCATCTTCACGACATGGAGGCAGCAACAATACTACAGCGAGAATAAAAGTTACTCCTTCTTTCTTTGCGTGAACATTTGGGCGGCATTATGCAAATCTTCCCACATAGTGATGTAGACATGTGGGGGCGTGTTAGAACGAGCCGTTTTAGGTAGGCGTGGCTGACTCTTAACTTTTATAAAGACTATCTCTTTGGATTTGAGACTTTAGTCTTTGCAACTTTACAGATCTTCTTTATGCACCAAGAGCTTGTAACACTCCAAAGAGAAAGGAAAATTTTAAATAGCATCATATGACCCCTTTAATCTAATTTACCTGAATTGGCCTAATTCCTGTCAGGTGACTGAGCCGTTGAAATACACAGTACATGTCGTCCAAGAAGCTCAACCGTTCATTTTTAAAGTCTATTTGGCGCCACCTAGAGTTCGCGCGTTTACTTCCAGGAACTGTCTGCGCAACAGAACGCATTTCCAACATTCACTTAAAGTATGGCAGGAATATTGGAACACAGCGGATACAGGACGTCATTTATACAGTATACAAAATCAAGTAGTCACAAGCATGAGGAAGGGCAGAAGCCCAAGGGAGGAGATGTTAGTCTCACGTCTTAGAATGGGGCACACTGGTTTAAAGACAACATTGCACAGAATAGGAAAACATCCCACTGGATTATGCACTTATTGTAATGTACAAGAGACAGTGAAGCATATACTGTTAGACTGCAAAAAATATGAAGAAGATAGGGCAGAATTAAAGGCACAAATGGATGAACAAAGCATGACACTTGAGTATTTATTAGGGAAAACATCTGGGAGAATATGCAATTTATTAATGCTATTTTTGAAAAACACTGGGTTAAGTGAAAGAATTTAATAGGGAAATTTTGTTAAAAAAATTTTTTTTCTTTTTTTTTTCTTATTTTCTTCCACTCCTTTGATGTCAGTCTAATGCCCACACTCCAGTCTAGTAGGTGGCGGTAATGCGCCTTTGAGATGAGTTGCCAACCGCTATTAAACCTGAAAGAAGAAGAAGAACGCATTTCCAGCCGAGCACCATTGACGGTAACACGGACGAAACATGGCGAACCACCTTCGCTTCGTCGCTCGGTCTGTCATGGTCCAGAACGGCAATGTCGATGCGGCATATGGCGCTCTGAGCAGGTACTTATGAGATGTCTGGAGACTTTGATATATGTATATGAAATGTTGTTATAAATCCTTTAGTTTAGCGCTAATAATAAATGATGTGACCATATCATAACACGACACGTCAAGTGATGTGGACCTGCCGCTAATGTTCTGTTCTCAGTAACGTTTGGTGTTTGCGTTGCGGTACTGTGCAGGCCAGGGGTTTTTAAACTTGCAAACCCAGTGACCCCTGACTCAAGACTCCGTATCAAACTGGTTTTTCATGTTAGCACGTAATAACTTGAACAAAGAACATTAGTATACAGGTGCATCTCAATAAATTAGAATGTCGTGGAAAAGTTCATTTATTTCAGTAATTCAACTCAAATTGTGAAACTCGTGTATTAAATTCAATGCACACAGACTGAAGTAGTTTAAGTCTTTGGTTCTTTTAATTGTGATGATTTTGGCTCACATTTAACAAAAACCCACCAATTCACTATCTCAACAAATTAGAATACTTCATAAGACCAATAAAAAAACACGACATTCTAATTTATTGAGATGCACCTGTATTATATAATGATTAACAGGTCATTAGATATAAGGTAAATTATTTTAATTGACTATAAAGTGTATAAATCTCACATGGCCCTCGCATTTACATCCTAAGGTATTTGTTGACCAATGTTGCAGTTGTACAGTTTTTATTAATATTTTTAAATAACCCTTTTATATTTTAGTTTGAATTTTTAGTTTAGAAATCGTATTATTTTGAAGATGTGCCTTTGTCATGTTTATTAGATACATATAGATATACAATTTGTATTTCAGTTTTATTGTAAGCTCATCTTTCTTTTTTTTAGTTAGTAATTTTACCACTTCAATTTAAACTTAATTCAGTTCGTTGCCAAGGAAACATTTACATCTAATATTTGTTTTATTTCCACTTTATTCTGTTGTAGTTGACAATAAAAATCCTGGTTGCCTGACCTCTTATATTGTTTGAAAAAAAAAAATCACACTGACAAGTCTGAAAGTCTATAATAATTTAAATCTTAGTGTGCTTTATTAGCATGAAAATGTATTTGTATTGCCAAACATTTTGCAGCATAATATGAGCTCTGATGAGAAATTATGCAATGTCTAATAATAGTGCAAATAAACAAGTAATATTAACATATTAAATGAAATAACAATAATTCACAAAACAAAATGACAAAGTAACAGTCCTAAGTAAATTAAAGTAATACTATCAGTATATATACAGTGGGTACGGAAAGTATTCAGACCCCCTTAAATTTTTCACTCTTTGTTATATTGCAGCCATTTGCTAAAATCATTTAAGTTCATTTTTTGTGCAGTTGAGTTGTAGTCTTGCAATATGGGCTTGAACATATGATCAAAACTCTTACCTTGCATTGGTTTTTGCAACACTTTAGCTTGGATTTGGTTTGCAAGGTTGCCTTGTTTTTACCATATAACTCAATATTAGAGTATAATATTTCATGTTTATAGATATTGTAGTTGTTACATGCTCTTTCTCTCTCTTTTTCTCTGCAGAGTGCTGTCCACTGATGGAATAATTGAATCTGTGAAGCGTAGAAGATACTACGAGAAACCCTGTCGTAAGCGAGAGAGAAAGAGCTATGAGAACTGTAAGAGAATCTACAATACTGAGATGGCCAGAAAGATATCTTTCGTATCAAAGACACAAAGACCAGATCCATGGCTGGGATGTTAAGATGACATAAACTGACTGTTCGTGTCAACCAACACATGAGTCAAGCACCGTGAGCTGCCTCAGAAGATGAAGATCCACAGGAACATTTTACACGCTCACCATTAAAAAGTCATTGCAGGACTGTGTTATGGATTCTGGATGTTGTGATATTGCTGACTTAACATGTTGACTAACTGTTGTATGTTGTTAATAATAAAAAGCTGTAAAATCATAAGAATTTTTCATTTCATTTACAATAGATGATTTGCCAAAAAATATGAATTTGTGTTTTATCAGATGTAGAACGTTTTTGAATGCTGATGGGAGCTAAAACGTGCACATTGAGCAATGTTTAAAGTAGAAAACAAATTGAAAACAGTTTTAGAGCATGCAAAGCAGGCATGAAGTGGGAACAGATTAAATGGTCACATATTAATTTTATCTTTTCTCCATGCTAACATTTTGAAAATACAAAAGTGGAGTACCTTATTTGGTGAAATGTGAGACTTAACAGTATTGCTATTTGCTAAATAAGATATATTGCCTGGTATAGCCAGAAATTATAAAAAGGAGGCTAAATCAGACTTTGTAAAAAAAAAAAAAGTATATATACTATGTGTCCCATGAGTGACAATTCCTTGAGCAAACAACAGAGGCTCTAGATGAATGCAGAAGTTCTCTGACTGGTTACACACTAACAGGGTGGAAGTCTTTTTAAATATGAATGGTTAAAACATCACAATGAGTCCAAACCTTTAGTGTAGTCTTTACAAGCTGCATATTTTCCACCAGTGGATATAAACGAGTATAGAAAACTCTGAAATTGCTAGGAAATTTCATGATTGCATACTAATAATAATGTTGATTTTAGCCAGCTAAAATATTAAAATATGAGTCCTCTAATCCATGATATTGTTTTCTCTAGTGAAAAAGTTGTCTCATCTGATCCAGGAGAGAAATATGCACTGATCAAGCACCATTTACAATTGAAAAACTATTCTAAACAAATATGCTGATGGATTTTGATGTGAGCGGACAACAGGGGATGGACTTTTCCACTGGAGGAAGTGTATAGACTCGTACTTTGGCCAGAAGTGACGGTTTAAAGTTAAAATGCCTTGAAGATGGATTTATTTCTTACAAACACACAGCTTTTCACTTCACAAGGTGTTAGTTGATGGACTGGAGTTGTGTGAAACACTTGTGGATTATTGTGCTGCTTTTATCAGCCGTTTAGACTCTCATTCTGACGGCACCCATTCACTGCAGAGGATTTATTGGTGAACAAGTGATGTAATGCTAAATTTATCCAAATCTGTTCCGATGAAGAAATTGGAAAATCATCTACATCCTGACCTAAGTTGTCATTTTTGGGTGAAATATTTGTTTAAGATTAAGTTAGTAGGTAAATTGCCTGTTCTGGAGTTTTTCAGTCTATGGAAATTTAGGGATGTTAAGCTGAATTGCGAATTGCGAGAAAATGATTTGTTAACAGGAAGGAGCTTTGTAGTCTTCTTTCATTGAGTTCAAGGTCTTAGTGATATGTCTAACATGGGGGATGGCTCTCTCTCTCTCTCTCTCTCTCTCTCTCTCTCTCTCTCGGGTCACAATGTATAGCTGAGGATGGGGCCTCAGCTGTAAGCAGCTGAAGTGGTTTGCTTTCCATGAAGTCATGTTTGCATTTTAGTCTAACCAGTGAAAATGTATGACGTGCCTCTTCTGCTCCTCCTTCAGTTGCTTTGGGGACATAAACAATGTTGTTCACAATTGTTATTTTTTCACTCCAAAGTCTTTTATTTAGAGTGGAAGTTTGAATTATTTCTTATTTTTAGACATAATTATTGTGCCCAAAGCTGTGTTTGCTTTATTGGTATAATTGTGCATGTTAAACTGTGCACCGAAAAGATCCAAAAGCTGTATAGCCATGTGACATTCTGCCACAGATTCAACAATATTCTTGTATGTAAACTATGCAGGGGGATGGGCTGCTGGGTTAGTGAGTTCACACAGTATAGTTTTGAATGGAAACTCTTCTTCATGCAAAAAAAACGGTTAAATACTGTGCAATAAAGAAAATATACATTTGTTAAAAGGAAAACTTTATTTATTTAATGTTGTTTATTACTATTATTTAAATGTATTATATATATATATATATATATCAGTGGCGTGCAGTGGCGTTTTAAAATGAGGAGGCAGTTGTATATATATATATATATATATGTGTGTGTTTGTGTGTTTGTGTGTGTCCCTGTTACACCTAATGTTGTCACATTTTCCTGGGTAAATAAATATTACATAAAAAAGAGAACAAATATAATTCTATTTTGTATTTTATTAATATTATTTTGCATGTTATTTAATATTTTTAATACTAATTATATATTTAATAGTGTTTTTATGCATTTTTATATTTATTCCAAAATATTAACTAAAGGCAGTAACAATTTGAACAATATTCTGGAAACAGTTTACAATAAGGTTTCATTAGTTAACATTAGTTAACTACTTTAGTTAACATGAACTAAGAATAAACAATAGCCTACTTCTACAGCATTTATTAATCTTAGTTAATATTAATTTCAACATTTACTAATGCATTATTAAAATCAAAAGTTGTGTTTGTTAACATTAGTTTATGCACTGTGAACTAACATGAACTAAAAATGAACAACTGTATTTGTATTAACTAATGTAAACAAAGATGAATACATACTGTAATAAATGCTCATTGTTTGTTCATGTTAGTTAACTCATTAAATGGTACCTTATTGTAAAATGTTACCAAATTTTTTATTTGTGAACTGATGTTCAGCTGTTCTTTTTAATAGTCAACTTATTTCTGGTCACCGTCATAAAAGCTCTGTAAACACTGCAACAGACACGAAGATATATCTTTCATTTCATCACGCTGAATGCTCACTAAAAAGGTCATCACGTTTTCAGACCATTTCAAGTTTTATTTTGACGTGACACAAAGTAGTGGTATCTAATGCCGAGTTCACACTGCACGATTTTCAAAGATGTCGCATCACTGTTGGTTTCACACTGAACAACTATCTGGGGTAGCATTCAGTTGTTGCTGTGTTCACGCTAAATGTGAAACAAAAACATTAAAAATATTAATTAAACCTGTAATATTACAATAACACTGGTCAATGTCATCAAAAAACTGTCTATGTTTGACTTGACTTGAAATGAGTTTGTCCCTCCTGCTGTGTACTGTGTCATATCAGCCTCCCACGGAGTCTGGGATTGTCCAGTCGATATCTTGTTGTCCTTGGTGTTAGCGCCAATACATGGTGATGCTCATGGTGTGAATGGGGGGCAAGCTGATCTCGAGAAAGTAGAGCATGGATAACGTGTGACCTATGTTGTGTACATTAACTGTTGACCTACAGGTGGGCAACAACAAGGCAACTGGAGGAAGTTGGTGTCGGTGACCTTCAATGGCTGACACTGTTTAAAGATTGACCAGGGGCCTGTTCTTCGTACATCGCTTATTACATCTCAGATGATTTGAAAGATTCCAGATCTTCTAATCCAGTGTTTCTCAACCGGGGGTACGCGTTCCCCTAGTGGTCCGTCACATAATTGCAGGGGGTCTGTAGAATCATTACAAAAATTATTATTTTTTAATTATTATAACCACGAACTGATATATACAGTACATGCATGTATATACATGCATGTTTTTTTTATATATCTGTTCTAGATTCAATGTAAACACTATGCTTTGGCAATACATTGTAACAATTGTCATGCCATTAAAGCACAAATTTAATTAAATTTAATTGAGAGAGAGAGAGAGAGAGAGAGAGAGAGAGACAGATAGGTGACAGCTTCAGCAGAACTAAGAGTGTGTGAATACCTGGGTCTGTCTTTCTTCAGGTCAACTCATATAATCATGAAAAAATCAGTTTGCCATCAGTTGTGAGAAGATGAAAGCGATATCTATGATTCAATGTAAACACTATGCTTTGGCAATACATTGTAACAATTGTCATGCCATTAAAGCACAAATTCAGGGAGCAGACTCATAAGCTCATTTGTTTTGAGTGAGACTGAGCCAATAGCACTTGCTGACCTGAGCTGACCCTCTCTCTCTTTTCTTTTTCTTTTTTTGTGTGCCAGAAACTAACAATTATAGTTCTGCTATCAAATGGGAAAGGAAAGATTCATTTGATAGTAGTGATCATAAAATGTTAACAAGGGCAGTGTGTGGATTATCCAATGACTTTCAGGGAGGCAGTTTTTTTAAATCAATTTTTCAATTCATTTTAGTATTAGTTCTTTTAGTAAATTAAATTAAACTAAATGAAAATGAGAAATAGCCTATTGCTGCAATTAAAGGCTACATTTACATTTGGTATATATTTATAAAATTGTATTCCATTTACTGTTTATTTTGTTTCAAATTACATTATTATTATTTTGCTATTTTATTTTTTATGGTTTTAGTTTTAATTTTAATAACCCTGTGTGACACGTCTGGAATGGCTAGGGTAAACATCAGTATCATATTCTAAATATAATTTTCTTTTAAGATGCACCAATTTCAGTACATTTATGACGCGTAAATGTATAATTAATTGATAAATCATGACAGCAGGCTATCAAAGAGCAGCATACTGTTGCTGTGGTTACTTCTAAAACCATTTTTAAATCAATTTGAAGGTCATCTAAACTAAATCCCTGAAAACAAATGTATTATGTTCCAAACAAATTGTCGGGTACAAACTCTTCCTAATGTGGAACAATAAGCACCATCTGTAAAATGTGCTCCAATTCGTAGTAGCTGCCTCTACACACGAGTGCCACGTGCGAAGGTGGGGGGGTGCAAATAGATGAATCCGACCAATCACGGCTCAGACGCTTAGGGATTGGATCTACTTTTCGTCCAATCAGCGACTTGATTCTCATCTGTCAGCCAATGGGAACGCAGTCTGCGTTGGCTTTTGTCCAGCACGTGTATCAATTCACATGTTGTCCCTCGCTGTAAAGTGACGTTAGAGGAGAAAGGAAGAGGATAGAAGTCCATCATTTTTTCTCAGGACTGTAGTGCGTATGTCTGCACGCGGGCTTATTAAGCAACAAAGTATATGAAACTACTTTTTCTCGTACGAGCAGCACGCCAGGTTGTGTCAGTGGCGCTGGACACCAGGTTGTTGTGATACCGACCTAGAAACAAACCACCATTATTAAGGTAAGGGTAAGTTATATTTTATATTTAAAAATTATTTACAATATTTCCGTTATACTTCAGAAATGCTTCACGTGTTGACCATTGCGCTTGATGTTTGTTTATGTCACGTGGAGCTGAATTATTCCTCTGTTTTGTCAGTCTGCTGGTAAATATCTGTGATGCCATAAGTGATAAATTATATTTTTTATTAATTATAAAAAATTATCATTTAATTCATCATGAAATTGATTTAAAATGTAGGAAATTCAGTTTTTATTACAATCTAACACTAGTGAATATGTGTCGGTTTGTGTTTTCCAACATGTGGTCAATGTTTTTGATTATCACTTTTTAGTTACTTGTCTTTTTTATGTAGAGAATATTCATTGCTGTTTATTGGTTTAACAGCTGACATGATTACATTTATGGAGGATTATGCGTCACAGCCCACCTGGACCAAGAGTTTAGTAAACAGGACATAAATAATAGTGCTCTTTAAATGCTTAATATTTACTTTTATTCATTTATCAGACGATTTTATCCAAAGTGACTGTACGTTTTTCCCTTTTTTTAACCAGTCTACCAAACAGTCCATCTGGTGAGAGTTAATTTGTCATAATGGCACCGCCTAGCTGCTTATTTTTATGAGGCACATGCCCTTGAGAGGGTTTTCTTTAACTTGGTCAATTCTGAAATACTACACCGTGGCTGTGTCTCCAATCTAGCTGTCCATCCAAACAACATTGTAGGCATTATAGGCATGCTTATATATTCTATTACATTCATGTGCTTTTTCAAAACTCCTATAGGTAGTTGACTGTTTTCCCAGACACAGCCCATATGTGGTTTTGTGCCCCTTCACCCAGTGAAAGAAACCGTGTGTGCTGTTCTTCATGGGTAGAATGATTTTTGTAATTATGGTATCTCTGTGATATCTATTTCAGTTTTGGAATGAACCCTGTGTTCCTTCGTCCATTAAAAAAAAAAATCCATGGCATGCTTTGCATTCCCGGTTGTTTGTGTGTCTCTTGTTTCTTGACTTAAAGAAAAGGGAAGTTTCTATACATATTTCTATCACACATTTCTCAACAATAAGGGGTTTTCTGCAAGTCCAGTCAAGCCAGTAGTTCAGCTATGTACATGTGTTGCTAACATATAT
The DNA here is from genome assembly GCF_001515645.1 of Sinocyclocheilus grahami. Lineage (NCBI taxonomy): Eukaryota > Metazoa > Chordata > Actinopteri > Cypriniformes > Cyprinidae > Sinocyclocheilus > Sinocyclocheilus grahami. The sequence continues at coordinate 963,168 of NW_015505295.1, forward strand.
AGGCCTATATGTTTGTGTGTGTATATATATATATATATTAGGGCTTTCAGTCGATTTAAAAATTTTAATCTAATTAATTACATGATGTTTCGATTAATTAATCGCAAAATAAATTTGACTGTGAAAATACCCACAAAAGATTATATAAACATATTTCTGTGTTAAATGAGAAAGTATCAAGTAGACATTACAAATTGTAGCTTTCAAAAGAAATATTTTATTTGATTGAAATTTATTTCGCAAACATTTTTAGGCTACAACGGCCTAACAAACTATGGAACATGAAAGAAGATAATTTGAGAAACATCTCAGTATTTTTGTTAAAGGGGTCTCACAAGCTCTTGGTGCATAAAGAAGATCTGTAAAGTTGCAAAGACTAAAGTCTCAAATCCAAAGAGATATTCTTTATAAAAGTTAAGAGTCAACCACGCCTACCTAAAACGCCTCGTTCTAACACGCCCCCACATATCTACGTCACAATGTGGGAAGATTTGCATAACGCCGCCCAAATGTTCACGCAAAGAAGGAAAGCGTAAATTTTATCCTCGCTGTTGCTGCCGCCATGTTGTGAAGACACTGTGTGCTTCATTGTGAAAGCGAAACTACTTTGTTTGGCCTTCCAAAAGAGGACGATATCCGCTTCGTCATGCCTGGAGCTGATCCTTGAACCTTAAACTGCATAAACGCATTGCATTACACCAAATAATGTTCTTTTTAGCAACATCATATGACCCCTTTAATACAATGAAAGTCATTGGCAACCAAAACTGCTTTGTTACCAACAGTCTTCAAAATACCTTCTTTTATGTTCCACAAAAGAAAGGTTTGAAACAACATGAGGGTGAGTAAATGACAGAATTTAAAATTTTTGGGTGAACTAGGCCTATTCCTTTAATGTTTTTATTATTATATACAGGAGCATTTATTGCAGTAATATCTTTTTAGTTCACAAATTTTAGGGCATAACTGGATTTATGGAGTTGTTGCCCTGCATCATATTTGTCAACTGTATGAAATGTAAGATGACGTACAGGTATTGGGGTGGGGCCAGTGCATTAATGGCGTTAAAATATTTTAATCGCGTTATTTTTCATAACTAATTAATTTAACGCATTAAACTGACAATAATAACAACATTCCAAGTAACCAATCAGAATTGAGGGATAACTTTTCAGGAAATATCTGTTTTAGGCTTCTGATCAGGGTTCTGTGCTTCTACATAATTTCACACTGATTTTAGAAATAAATTATGGGTAGGGTTAGGTTTAGGGGTAGGGATTGGATTTAGTCTATATTTTTGGACAGTAATGTTGATTCAGAAACATGTCTTACTTGGCAAAATCACGGCGACCATACACACTCACACACACACACTACCTTTAGAACGATTGGGGTCTGTGTGTGTATACATTTCTATTTCAAATAAATTATGTTCTTTTGAACTTAATATGCATCAAAGGATCCTGGAAAAATGTAACAGGATAAAATAGTTGTAAAGGGATGTAAAATGTTTATTAAGAAACACAACTGTTATCAACTTTGATAATAATAATAATAATAATAATTTCTTGAGCACCAAATCAGCATATTAGAATGATTTCTGAAGGATCATGTTACACTGAAGACTGGACTAATGGCTGCTAAAATTTCAACTTTACCATCACGTAAATGCACCCTTTGTGAGCCTATATATATATATATATATGTATGTATATATACATATGTATGAATTCAATGTTTCATTTTCTTTAACCCACCAAAAAGGTTTTTTTCAATTAATAAAAAAAAAAAGTTTGTGTGGATAAATTTGTACACACCCTTTTTCCTGAAAAATAACAGCATACAGTGGAAAACATGACTTGTTTTATAAATATTGTAGCTGATGCTTCCAAATCTTTCTTGCAGTTTTAACAAGGATTTGCAAGACAATCCCCGTGACCGTTCTGTCAACTGACTCCTTTCCCCCCTTGTTGCCCTTTTTGTTTACATTGTTTCGGATGTATTTCGCGTTCTTCATACTGTTCAGTTGCCACATTCTTTGAGACAAATCACTCACTATGATCAGTTCAGTTCGTTCCTCAGCCTTCAACATTACAACCTAACACCTCACATATATCTGTTTTCACACATTTCAGTGATGCTGTCACCGGGGAGTCCATCCAAATGGCAAGTGCAAGATTCCCTCTCCTCGACCCCCAGTCTCCTGTACAACGACAGTGACCAGACGGAGGATGAACTGGAGGTCTTTTCCTGTGAGAGCAAGGCTGCGGGAGTTGTGCCTGATCCAAAGCCATCCTCCATGGCTAATGGGAGCTCTCAAAATTCAAAATCGCCTCTCACCTTTGTGAACCAGAGGAGCGGTAGAGCTGAAAATGTTCAAACTGGATGTTCCTCGGCGTCTCCAGCCTACACCGGTCAGACTTCAACATCATCTGAAAGAATTCCCTCAGAGGGGGACCTGAGGTTTGCACGCAAAGTGAGTCTGAAAATCTCTTCATCCCATTTAAAATTTATTGTGCTGCAGGTGGGTTTTAGTCGAGTTGTTTTTCATGACCATTTCTCTTTGAACAGTGTTTTTTGCTGCTGTACCTTTAAAGGGTTAGTTCACCCAAAAATGAAAATTAGCCCATGAATTACTCGCCCTCAAGGCATCCTAGGTGTATATGACTTTCTTCTTTCAGACGAATCCAGTTGGCGTGATATTAAAAAATGTCTTTGATCTTCCAAGCTGTTTAATGGCAGTCAGCGGGTGTTGCAGCGCATCAGTCCAAAAGAAGTGAAATAAAGCACATCCATCCATAATAAAAAGTGCCTCACACAGCTCTGGGGGGTGAACAAAGTCCTCCTGTAGCGAATCAATGCGTTTTTGTAAGAAAAATAACCATATTTAAAATGTAATAATCAATTTAATCTAGCTTGCGCTCACTGTTGTACGCGGAAGCAGCTCCGGGCGGATGACGTATGAGGTCAGCGTTGCGCATGTGCCGCTCAGAAGTGAAGCGCAGGGGAGAGATCAAAACAAAACAACAGTCACTAATTAGAAGTACAAAACGAGGATTTGTAAAGAAGAATGTCGGAGGATATCGATATAAGCCAAGAGGAGACTGGTTTTCCTTTGCTAAAGTAAGGAAACCTTGCTTCCTTTGCTCCTGTTAACAAACGTTGGTTTTCACGGGACTCACCGGCGCATGCGCAACGCTGAACTCATACGTCATGCTCCCGGATGGCTTGAGGGCGAGTAAATAATGGGCTAATTTTAAATTTTGGGTGAACTATCCCTTTAAGAGGTGTCCTTTTTTAACTGTGAAATGCACACCGTTCCTGAGCACGTTCGTGCACACACAGGCTTGCTGTCATGTCAAATATAGTTTGTAACTGGCCCATCCTTCAGTATAAGCTTTGCATCTCATTGTAACAGTTGCAGAACACAATAAAATGTGACGAACAATGGATCTGATTGAAACCACAAAGAACCTTGTTAAAAATAAATGCCGACTGCTCGTCTCACAATGACTGTTTCTCATCACCTAGAGGGTATCACTGATGTACAACTGTGGGTGGTCATGTTGATGCATTGATCTGTGTGCAACTTTTTAATGTCACTAAGTTTTGGAAGTTCAGAATGAGTCATGTTTGCGGCTTGTTTCTGATAAATGTCTTGAGTCAGTTTCAGTGTGTTTTAATAGAACATCAAGCTCTTTTATTTTAAACGATCAAGTAAAGTGTGATTCCTTGTTTCTTTTAAAATGGCTCAAAACACCGAGTTTTGCTGTTTCTTAATCTGTCGTGCCTCTGTATATTGAGATGTTTCTGTGATGATATATATGTTAATAAAATGTATCTTACAGTGTGCAGAGCTGCACGGGTACATCAGACCCATGTTGGAGCTGTTGAAGGGGCTGAAAACCGGTCGATATGATAAAGGTAATGCACAAAAGAAAAATCATAAACTAACTTTCAAAAGTTGGGTCATTTATAGTGTCACAAAAAAATCTTATTTTAAATTAAGGCTGTTGTTTTGAACTTTCTTTTCATCATAGAATGCTGAAAAAATGTATCACGGTTTCACTAAACTTAAGCGGCACAGCTGTTTTCATTGATTAAAAGATGTTGTGACACTGAAGACTGGAGTAATTTAAAAAGTAATTTATACATTTAAAACAATTATTTAAACTCATATTATATATATCTCTCAAATAAATGCAGCATTGGTGAGCATAGAAGTTCTTTAAAAAATATTTAACAATTATTTTAGACTTAGTAGTTAGTAGTCTCCATCCATTACATGTAATTGTATTTTTAAATTTTTTTTTTTAAATCTTAAATTTTTTTTCCCCCTCTTTTTGGCAGGTTTGAGCACATTTCAACAGAGTGTTGCCATTGATAGACTACGAAGGATTGTGGGTGTTCTACAAAAACCTGACCTTGGGTATATAATTTTATTCTGTTAAACTTTCACCATTGACACATTTCTTACTTGTATCCAATACATATAATGCCTTTTGATAAATCCTATTCAATTCCTGCTATACCTCCATAGGGAGAAGTATATGGGCACTCTTCTGCAGCTGGAGATGATGTTAAAGGTTTGGTTCCCTCAGGTGAGGCCTCAGCATTGGGAAGGCACCCCTTCGCTCCACAATCTGCCTCCACGCTGGAATCAGGACCAGCTACATATTCCTGTGAAGGTAAGCGGCTGATATCCACCTTATTTTGCAATGCAGAAGTAAGCTCTTTTCTGTGAATGTGCGAGACTTCTGATTCATTAGTTGTTATAGGTAAATAACCAAAGGAATAACATAAGTGCAGTAAATGGTAAAACTAATTGCTCTACAAACCAAGGTGTTTATGATTATGATAATACATTTAAATAATATGATAACAAATACCAGTTTGCAATATCAAGCAGCATAAGCTGTACAGCTAAAATAATGGATACCAAAACACACAAGTTACAAATGGCCGCAACTGCTCTTATGTGAACAATAAGGTGGATACTTTTCCAAAATAGAAATGCTTTGAAACAAACCATATGAGAAAAGCTACCAATATGGGCATTATATTGGTTAATGGGTGTCTAAATATGTGTCTACCGCAATCTGGAATGGTTTATTGTTTGTCTTCGATAATATCAAAGTCTTTTATGTATTAAATGACATCTTTTTCTTTCAGAAACGCAGATTAAGTTGGTCAGACTCTGACTCGCAAGGATCTTCAAACAGCAAACGCATTCAAGAGGACGATCGAGGGCCGAGCCCCAGCGATAGCAGCTCATGGCTTAGCAGCTCCGATACCATGTCTAGCGAACTTGAAGAAGACAGTCCGATCTGTACAAATCAAAATAATATGACCTCTGAAACCAAACTCGTTGAAAACCGCAAACTTCAAGTCAGGCAAAAGTCAAGCACTCTGACTGAAACAGGAAGACCACCTCCTCTTGAAATACCACCGCCAGCCACAGATGGCAGCAGCTTGGGCATGCAGGACTGTTGGGTGTCCTCCACAACTCCTACTTCTGACCCACCAGTAGACACGATGATTAGTAAGAGAGATTTGGATGAATCTGCAAAAGAAGAAGGGCCAGAAAAACAGATCGACACAGAGATGTTAAACTTAATATTTTAAAGTTTCTCATTTTTAAACGAATGAATGAATGAAGCATTTCTCCAGTCTGTTGATATTGGGAACTTTTATTCAGTTTTTTGCATTCTGCGCCATATATATGTACAGAACAGACGTAATCATATGTATGGCATAAGATTTGTGCATGTACGGTTATAGACTGAAGAAAGAAGTGTCTTAAAATACATGCTCGAACCGTACAGTCGACCGGTGAAGCATGCACAGCTATCAAACACTCTACTGCACTGCCTTCCATGATAAACACAGACTTCCAACAATATCTGCTGCTTTATGAACATAAAACCAGGAGGCCAGATATCAGCAGAAGAATGGTCTTGTAAAACGTCCAGAAGTGTGACTGCAATTGCAATCTACCTTAATTTCCTTTGACTTGAATTGAAAACCACTTTGAGCATCAGATGAAATAGAAATGCATTATATGAGAGGATGGTTTAGAGGCAGTTTTATTTATTGCATTATTACTTGAAGATACTGAATTCACTTAAGCAGCCTTAAAGAGTCCGTACCAGTGGGCCGTGGTCCATTATCATAGCTCAATGTTTTATGTTTATGAAGATACAGAAGGAATAATCCCGGAAACAACAGATGGGATGCCTTGTGAAGTGTTTTATAATCTGGAGAGTAAACGGTCATTTATTGAAGATGTTTTTTGCCAAAAATAGTTTGCACATTTATGTTCTGCTTTCATGTTATAAGAGTTCATTTTGCACAATCGTTTCCTTGTACTCACCTTTTTTCCATTTTAGAATTTGTGAATTTCAGCATTGTGACTGTTAACCATTCTCTAAAACGAACTAATGTTCAAGTTGATGACAACGAGTATGTGGCATGTCACACGGAGGAAGACGAGACTTGTTTTATTTAGCTATTTGTAGAATATATTCTGACATTAGAGATGCAGTATTTGGTAGTTGCTGCATGAGGAATGAGAAGAACTTTATCGGTATGTTGACTGAGACTCATGTAGTCACGTCCTTGTGCAGCTGTATGAGTATTGTGTGAAAAATACATGCAAGTATATTGTTGGAATTATAATGGAGATTATATTATGAGGGAAAAGTGCATATGAAGATGTTGTGATTAATATTTAATGCCACTTAACAGCTTTATGTGATTGTGAAGGTAGCATTTTTAGGAAGATGTTTTTTGTTGTTACTATCATTTGTTTCAGAAAAGTCAGCCATTGTAGCACCATTGTTATTTTCTATTCATTATTCAAAACCCTTTTCTCTTGTAAGTAATTTCTGTTCTTGCATCAAAGTTTTTGTCAAGGTTGCTGAAATGTTTTCAACATGCTCCACTTTTTGATATCATTAAATGTTTCCAAGTTTCTTATATTTGAAATGTATTTTTTTAGAGGTCAGTTATGACAGCCCATACAGGGAATATATATACTGTATATACAGAGAGAGATAATTTTTTTTAATATACCATTCAAAGTTTTGTTTTTAAAATTATTATTATTTTTTTTACATTTGTTAAGTCTTTTATGCTCACCAAGGCTTCACTGTTTTTTATTAAATAAAAAAAAATACAGTAACTATTGTAAAATATGACAATGTAACTGTTTTATATTGTAATATATTTTAAAATGTAATTTATTTCAGTGATGGCAAAGCTGATTTTTCAGCAGCCATTACTCCAGTCTTCAGAGTCCCATGATCCTTCAGGAAAGAAAAAAATAAATAAAAATGACCCAAAATATTTAAATGGTAGTGTATTTTAAAACAATACATAAAATAACCTATAGTGTATTTCGAAATATACCTAAAATGTAAATGTGAAATATATTTTGAAGTGTATTTTGTTTATGAATATATTTTCAAGAAATGTACTAATTTCTAAATACACACACACACACACATATATATATATATATATTCTTAAAAACACATTTATCATATATTCTATTATATATATATATATGCTAATATGAAATCTGCTAATATGATCATCATGACTTAGTCAGTAGGACGGGACGGGTAGCCTACACTTGACAGTCTGCCTTTCTCACTTGGGCTCTCTGTCCAGTGTCCATGACTGACCCCTGCTGGATGTTTGCATGTTTTAGCATTATGAAATATTCATATTTATAAATGCTTCAGAGTGAGTTCAAAAGACCAACATTTCTACCTCTGCAATACTGCAACTTTTGTGTTGTATAACACATTTTCTTTGTCTGAGAAAAGTTGGAACACAAGCAAGAAAGCAAGAGAGAAACAGAAGGAAAGAAAGAGAAAGAAAGAAAGAAAGAAAAAGACACGACAGGACAGGACAGGACTTTTGGCTGTACATGTCTAATGTTGTTTTTGTAATATTGAGAATAATGGAGGCTCAGAGTCCCATGAAGTTGCCGTATCCACACTTGAACCTGTGAGGGGCAGCACTGCGACCAGAAGACCTGGAAAATGGCGGCTGGAAGTGCGCACAATAGTGGCTCATCGCCGCGCTTGGAGTCCACATTGGACCGTCGCTTTCAGACTGTATCCAACACCATGGAATCCATTCAGGGACTATCCGTCTGGTGCATCGAGAACAAGAAATATCACAGCGTGATCGTGCGATACTGGATAAAGTGGCTGCGCAAATGTGAGTATTTAGCACGTTAGCCGTCCAGCTGTGATACAACAACCTGTTTACGGGATCAAATTTATGTTAGTTGGGCTTTCAAAATGGACGTATGTGATATTTGTATGAGAAAGTAGCATAGAAGTAATTGTGATAGGCTAGTTTTTCTTTTTCGGCCCACTAAACAACTGTTGTGGCTAGCGTTAGTTAGCGAGCTGCTAATCTGTTCCTATCCGATCAAGACGTAGGTCGTGTTTCAAAAGCTAGAGATCTGCCTTCCTAGACAGCATTTTGGCGCCTTCCAAGGCAGCAGTTCTTTTGGGGAACATTATCTTTCAAAGTAGAGGAGTTCGGGGTCAGCGGCATTTTTGGGCCAAATAGGGGGAGTTCTGGGTCAGTTGCTTAGGTGTCATTGTCACGATTCCAGTCAGCAACGTTTTGGGGCAGTAAAGGGGTGTTTGAGGTCAGCAACATCTTTTGGCAGAATGGGACATTAAGGGAGTGTCTCTTTTCAGCTAAATGTGAATATCTGGGTCCAGTAGCAACTTTAGAAAGGACAGATGTGCTTTCAGTGAGCAGTATTTTTATGTTCTTGCAGTAAATGGGGGGATTTGTTGTCAGCAACATTTTGGTACATAATTAAGGTACAATTTGGGTGTCATAGGCACATTTAGAATCAGCAGGGTTTGTGTTTGGTGTCAGCAGCATTTTGGGACAGAATGGGGTGTTTGTGTCAGGGGTGTCATAGGCATGTTTTGAATGAGCAGCGTTTTTGGGTTCAGCAGCAATTTGGGAAAGAATAAGGCATTTGGGGTCAGCTACATTTTGTGGGTCATAGGTACATTTTGAATGAGCAATGTTTTTGGGAAATAAAAGGGTGTTTGGGGTCAGCAGTTTTTTTTTGTGTGCCAAAATAGGGTCGTTCAGAGTCAGCAAGTGTCATATTTGGGGCAAATTGGGGCGTTCTGTTCAGTGTCATATGCATGTTTTAAACCAACGTTTTTGGGCAATAAATGGTGTTTGGCATCAGCAGCGTTTTTGGACAGAATAGGGCGTTTGTTGTCGGTTACATTTGTCGTAGGCATCTTTTGATCTGCTATGTTTTTGAGCAATAAAAGAGTGTTTGGGCATTTAAGGGCAAAATGAGGTTTTTAAGGTCAGCTACATTTTGGGTGTCATAGACAAGTTATTTTGGGGTGTTAAATAGGGTTGCAAAGGGGTGGAAAATTTCCGGTAAGTTTCCGGAAACTTTCCAAAAACCCCTGTAATATAAAAAAAAATCCTAGAAAGTTTCCAAAATTTCTGGAATGTTTCCGAAATTTACTGGAAAGCTTCCACCTTTTTGCAACCCTAGTGTTAAATAGGGTTGGGCGTTGTCTCCAAAATTGGCATCGGACAGTGTCTACAGTGAAACATCCCAATGGATGATGACATGGGGGTGTGCCCAAAGCGTGAATCCATATTCAGAAAGACACAGGAAACGCATAATGATTGCTAACGGTTGCCTGTTACATTACAGTACATAAAATTTTACTTACCACATAAACAGAGTAAGGAGAGATGACTGAGGACGATGATGAATGGTTGGTTTGCAGATGCTGAGCACCACTGACAAATATCTAATCTTGTAAAATGTGTGGCAAGTACTGCCCCTCCGTAGTATAAACAGAGTACGTGTGATCGCGAATCTCGAAAGTGAAAGTGAAACTAAAATGTGATCGTGCATTCAAAAGCAGTTCCAATGCCAGGCATAATAGTGGCTCCCTGATGTTCGCAATTATAGACAGTAATTACCCAATGATATAACGGCGAGAGAAAGTATTGAAATATGTACTTTCCTCCCATCTCGTGTTTATTCCTTTTAGGGGTTCCGTAGTACATGTCATTTTCTTTCCGAAGGTGTCAGGAATGTTTCGAACCAGCAGTGTTTTTGGGTGATCAAATGGCACTTTTCACTGCACGGTACGGCTCGGTACGGTTCACTTTTGGGGGGTTTTCCACTGGGTACAGTACCTGGTACCTGGTACTTTTTTTTAGTACCACCTCGGTTGAGGTTCCAAGTGAACCGTACCATTACCAAAACGTGACGTGTAAACTCTGCTGATTACTGATTGGCCGGAGAGAATAGTCACTACCTGCGTCACTGAACTTGCGACACAGATGCAACAGAACCGCTAGATTTAAATCAGCACATCCGGAAGGATCGAATGCAACTGTTTTGAACGAGCGCACCTTTTTTTAACAACTACAAAAGGGCTGTTTCGTGGTCTGTTCTGAAGTACGGACGTTCCTCTCGTTGATAGCAGAGGAGCGGATCCAGTGAGAGCTTGATGGGGCGACGCGGAATGAAAAAGTTTTTTTAGGAGTCGCGGCAGTAGAAGCAGCGCAACTATAACGACTAGGGATGCACCGAATGTTCGGCAACCTAAATTTCGCAAAAATCATTACAAGCACCGACAGCGAGAGACTGTTTAGGATAGTAATAATAATGATAATAATCATTACAACAGCTTTGTTTTAATACATTTATTATAACATTCACACATAGTGTTCAAATTAGGATCTGTAATATTTTCTAATGTTTTAAAAGAAGTCTCTTCTCAGCAAGGCTGCTTTTAATTGTACAGTAAAAAATACATGCCTGATTCAAAAAGGGGGTCTGATGGCCAAAAATTATTTTACTATACTATAAATTTTAAGTAAAATTGTGCTTTGTTGGTATAGTGTCTGATAGAATGTTAAAATTTTAATTGTTGTTTTGTAATTGATTTTTTTTCTTTGAAAAGCAAGACAAAACAGTAAAAAGCACATTTTGGCTTTTTAATTTATGCAATGGTGAAAAATAAAATCGGCAAAATACATGGGGGAAAAAACTCCGTGTTCGGCCTTCGGCCCAGTGTTTAATTTTGTTCGGCTTCCAAGAATTTTCATTTCGACGCATCCCAAATAGCGACATGTGAATAATCCCGCACACTCTAAAGCGGTACTAAACTGCAGTGGAAACGCGAGCCGAGTCGTGTCGTACCACACAGTGGAAAAGCGCCAAAAGAGGTGTTTGGGCTCAGGAGCATTTTTAGATTATGTAGGGGTGTTTGGTGTAAGCAGCATTTTGGGGCAGAATGGGACGTTTAGGGTCAGCCACATTTTGGGCATCATAGGCACATTTCGAATCAGCTGTGTTTTTTGGCAATAAGGGGTGTTTGGGTTCAGCAGCATTTTGGGGCAGAACGACAGAGTTCAGGGTCAGCTGTATTGTGGGTGTCACGGGCTCCTTCCAAGTCATCAGCATTTTTGGGCGGAACTAGCACTTCAGAGTCTGCATAAGCTATATTTTCGTAAGCCAAGTTTCCATCCAGTATTTGCACTGTTCTGTTATTGGCAAAGTGAAAACGCATAAAAAAGTTTGCAGATTTTGCTTCCTTCAGCCTGATGGCATAATGACGTCATCTTTAAATTTAGCTGCTGTATTGATAACCATTTTGATGCACTAAACCTTTTACACACAAACTTGATGCAAATTTGGCTATAGGTGTGTTCCAAATCAGCTGCAGTTTTGGGCATCAGGCACTAGACTGTGTTTTTAAAACACAGCCATTTTGTCACTGTTTAGTGGAACCTAAAATAATCAGTTTTTTTTATTAACATCCTCTTCAGTACTAATTTAATTTATCTGTGTTATAAATACTCTGGTGGGTTGTTACTTTCTGAGATGTCAGAAATGTTTGTTTGCTTGCAGTTTATGATTCTTGGGACTGCTGGGACATCATCTATGAACCACTAGTGATCATATGGACAAAATACGCATTAACCGGGCAGTTGCTGAAAGCTTTACAATTTCTAGTTTAAAAAGTAATAAAAAGTATTTTGTGTGAAAGTGAACTGTTTTATCATGTGCACATCCTGCTTCAGAACATTACCATACTGTTTGCTCTTTGCTGTGCTTTCTGCAAGTATCCTGACATGTGAGGTTTAGCCTGAGCAGTTGATTTGGGTCCTTAGCTATTAGGAGTGCCAATTACGTAATTTTTTGGATTTTTAAGAGGCTTTAGGATGAGAATGTGTGTCAGGAACATAAATGCTCCATCTATATAAATACTTGAGGTGTTGAAGACTGTTGTGTGCATTGGATTTTATGCCATAGATATGGCATAGTTCATACTTGCACCTGTGCATCTGTATGCACAGCGTCTGTTCCTTTGGTTCCTTTGCATTGTTTTATGAAAAATAGCATTAAATGTTACTGCTGTGTCAATAAATAGAAAAACATAAAACTGCAGGCAATGCTTTATCTGACTTTATCTTGACTATTTATCGCACACCCCCAACAGTATAAAACAATGCTATTACTAGTCATAAATAACTTGTTTCTAGCGTAAGTAAACATTAAAATCTGTATTAGTTGGTTATCCTGGAATGAGTTATGTTTCATAATATGCAAGAATACACTACTGTTCAAAAATTTGAAATCAGTAAGTATATTTTCCCCCCGTTTTTTTTAAAGAAGTCTTCAATTATTGATAAAAAATGCAGTAATACATTAATATTTTGTATTACATTTGAAATAATAGGGCTCCAGACTGCAACCAGTGCGCGCAGCAAAAATGATGCGAATATTGAGGAAACGATGGATGGTTTTCATGCTAAAGTAAAGCAAAAGACCGCTTCTTAAACCAGAGAAGGTGAACATGTTGGTATTTTTGTGGGGGGAAAAAAACATGCAAGCACTGTCACCAACAGCAAGTTTAGTTTTACTTTTCTTTTTGTTTTCATTTTGAAAAGCTTGTATCTTTGCTGTTTACCTCACGTTACGCTATGGAGGCTCTCTTTTATTTAATTTTTAAAAATTTGATTCCTCAGTGTTTACTAAACTTTCTGTAATTTATTAGTCGGTATATAATACAGCATGTGGTGTGTGCCATGCCTCATCTTATTCATTTTGTTAAACGTTTTGTAAGCTAGTTTGTCATTGTATCTTACTGTTTTATTGTTGTTGTGTTTTTTAATTAAGAATAACAATGAATCCATCTTTTGTTTTAGTCTTAAAAAGTGAAAGGTGTATGTAAGCAAAACAGACCATTGTCTTTTCTTGTAAAACGTGACAAGATTACGAATTCGAAAGTGAAAGAACTCAAAGCCCGGCTTATAACACAGTAAAAGAGGAACTCCCATTCACAAAATTCAAATCACAAATACTGATGAAAAAGAACAGGTTGAATGTTAACCACTTTCGTTTCCATATAACTATAAACTATGATAAAGCATGCATTGATTAATCCCATGTTGTAGTGCAAAAAAAAAAAAAAAAAAATTATTGCGACCAAATCATGTGCTTGTGAGACCAACTGAGAAAGTTAGTCACAAAAGAGCGACCAGTGGGAAGAATAAGTCTGGAGCCCTATGTGTGGTTTTGTATTAAATATTGTTTTGTATTAAATAATGACCTTAGAGTAAGGGAAGCACAACTCGGGAAATGAGAGCATCCGAGGAGCATGTGAATGCTATGTGTATATATATTTTTTTGTGGCTCTTTTTTTTAAGTATCGGTTCAGGTACCGTTTAGGCACCGGTACCATTTTAAAAGTATCGATTTTGGCACCGGTATCGTAAAAAAACCCAATCGATACCCAACCCTATTTGGCTGTTTTCTTAATCCCGCTCCCGCTGAATCTCTGGCCATTGCCGCCTGCTCCCGCAACATGTGTTTTGCTCCCATGATTTTCGAGTCCAATCCTTTAAACATTCTAATATTGTGTATAATTTTGGCGCATCAGGGAGCCACTCTCAGGATGCGGTGTATTTAAATATTTTTGAATGAACGTTTGCACTGTTTACTTTGACTTTCAATTTCGCGATCACACGCACTCTGTGTAAAGGGAGTACATCTTACAAGATACTCAAGCATGGTCTTGTTAGTCATCTCTCCTTATTCTCGACCTGTGATCAGTCAAATCTGACTTCTGCAGCTCTTGCTGGATGCAGGGTTGCCAAGTCCACGTTTTTTCCACAGAATTGGGCTACGTTTAAACTGTTGCCATGGGTTGATTTTCCCAAGTGGGTTAAAGGATTGAAATATTGCATAAATTACATTTGACTGAAATGCTTGTATTGAAACATTTTGCATTCTACCTATGATAAAACTTTCATGGTCTTCTACATGAACTGTTCCCTCCTGGTGGAATGACCTGCACAGCTCAATCCAAGCAGCTGAGTCCTTAATATTTTCAACAAACAGCTGAAAACACATCTCTTTCATCTTCATTTGATCCTCTAACACTAGCACTCTCTATTATAATGCTAATTCTAATTTTATCTTCTTGTTTTTTTTTTAAAGGGGTCATATGATGCGATTTCAAGTTTTCCTTTCTCTTTGGAGTGTTACAAGCTGATTGTGCATAGATAAGATCCCTGAAGTTGCAAAGACTAAAGTCTCAAAACCAAAGAGATTTTCTTTATCAAAATTATGACTCTGCCACACCCCCCTAAAACGGCTCGTTCTAACACGCCCCCACAAATCTACCCCACCATGTGGAAATATTTGCATAATGCCGCCCAAATGGGCACGCAAAGAAAGAAGGCGTGGTTTCAGTAACCGCAGTTAGTGTTGAAGCAGTCATGTCAGGGAGACGCTGTGTGTTTCTAGGTGAAAGCAAAAGCACTTTATTTGGCCTCCCGAAAGTAGATGCATTTAGGAATCTTTAAGATGACTTACAACAGAACAGCAATGCATTTTATGGACGACCGTTTCGTGAACCTAGGAGAGGAGGTAATTCTGACTTTGCTATGACAATCTGGCGCTTCTGAATCAGCTACTGTTTTGTTATTAGTTTAAGTATTTGCTATTGACTGTTCAAATGCGTAAGAACAAGACACTAGAAGCTTTGAATCTTTTCCCGAAACAGTCAGAGGAAAGCCTCAGTTAAGTATTAAAAATAAAAGTACAAGTAAATGCAAAATGGAAAAGAAACAAATAAATATAAAAAATGTTCATACACCGCTTGAGTAGCAAAAAAGAGTTTTAATTCTTTCTTCTATTTTGTATTTTTGGGTAAGAATAAGAAGCACTTCATCCGGTACTTAGTGTCTTTCATTCCAACATAAGAAAACATTTCTGAAATCTTCATCGGAAATAGCATTTACATGAATGGATGCATTTAACCTGCAGTTACAGATGGATAAATAATGTTTTGTTTGTAACATAAAACGCTGACTACTTCTATTTGAAATGATTTAAAACATGAAAAAAATAGTCCAAATGTGAAATTAAAACAGCCAGTAGGTGTCAGCAAGTGACTGTTAATGAGTGAGTCATTGAGATTCAACCGATTCATTCAAACGGCTGATTCATTCAGGAACAAAGCATTTGACTGTGTTGATGAGTGAATCATTTATTGAAATGATTTGTTCAAAAAGCTGATTCATTCAATAAGTAAACACCATTGCTCAGAGATGCAAAACAGTGCTGTGATCTTTGTTTGGAACTATATTCGTTGGCAAAATTTCAAAAACAAGTAATATTATGTCTAAAATGTAAGTGACTTATTTATTGCTAACTTTACTGAACTTGTATACCATTTTTATTAAATGTGTTATCATGCTGATATATGCAGAAAAACGGTAATCTTTGTATGATATAGATTGTTAACTATATTAAATTATATAAGTATAAAAAGCATACAGAAGCATTTTGCCATCTACAATTTAGGATGCCTTTAATTGAGAATTTTAATAGACTAATAAATCAACGTGCGTGCACTCTGTGTGTGATTTGGTGATATAGCCTACTTGATAATGTCAGATCGCACATCATTACAACAACACTTACCATAATATCGCAGACGATGCTGTATATCGCACACCCCGGACTCGACTTAAGTGGAAAATTAATCATCCGCGGTTGTGCGTGCACTTGTTTGCACATGAGCAAAGGTGTTTTTAGGAGTCTAACGTGCCAACGCCAGACCACTGATTCGTCAAACCTGCAGTCCGTGTTCTTCTGACTTCTGACTATTTTGTAGGAAGTAACGAATATGCTTCAGGGAAATGTATCGGAGTAAAAGTATACATTTTAATTAGTAAATGTAGTGGAGTAAAAGTTAAAGTTTGCTGATATATAAAAACTCAAGTAAAGTACAGATACTCCCAAAAAATACTTAAGTATTGTAACGAAGTATTATTACTTCGTTACATTACACCACTGTGTGCGTGACATGATTTACACACAGCGTGTGTCTTCTCCAGGTCGTGCTCAGGTTGTTCATAAAAGCCGAAATGTGCCCAGATGTCGGCTTTTAAAGTAGTTGGAGCATTTTTAATTACTCGCATTTGCATCTCGCCTCCCTCCACCATTAGGCACGTTCGATTTGAAGCAGCATGATAGGAAAGCAGCATAGGATGAGTGTATGACATCAACCGCAAAAGCATAAGGATCCGTCTGCTCTCTTATCGCTCTCACGTAGGGCTGGACGATATGGCCAACATTTATATCACGATATATTTCTTAATTTCGGTCGATACGATATAATTTCGATATTGATATGAACACTATTTATCTGAAATAGAAATATTAAACATTATAAATGCCTTTATCATCACTTTTGATCAATTTTAAGCATCCTTGTGCCTTTTTAAATCGACACAAGTTGCGTTTACATTATATGTAAAACGCACTAGACTGAATGATAAATGTGTGTTGTGATATTTCATTTGAAAATAAATGTAGCTAATTTCTTTATATTATAGCCTATGTCTTTCATCTTATCTAACTATAATCATGATACCGTAACTGTCGTGTCTTGCTCATTTTCCCGCTAACAAACGCGCATAAATAAGAGGGACTAATGAAATTCAATAATAATGGCGGAGCCTCAACATTCGATTTGCAGCGTTGCGCATTCTAGCCATTGGCGCTGCAGCTAAAGTGAATGACAGCTTGGGAGCACTCGTTGCTCGCTTTCTGTAGCCTATATCATTTTATTTTTAAGATTTATTTTTAATGCTTCTGTAAAGGACTAACGGCCGCATAGCCTATACAGTGCAGAGTTTAAGAAGAGACAATGGCACTTAACAGTAAAGTCATATCTAAATATGTTCTTTTCATTTATGAAGATTTAAGTATGCAGTTTATGCACATTTGTTCAAAACAGCCTGGCAGATTGTTCACAAGATGTAGGCAAAAGTTTATATTGTATACAGGAAGTTTGCGCGTTCTTATCTTTCTTCTGTTGCGCTGCTTGTCTATTTCTCTTCAAACCACCAACTTAAAATGCCTATTTTGGTTTGATTGCTTGTGTCACATGAGAAAATAAATAATTTTGCGGGTTAATAAATATTTAATGCGGGTGCGGTTCAGGTCGCGGTCTTTATGTCAAACGAAACTCTCACGTTACTTGATGTCATACACTGATCATTCTGCGCAGCGGAGCTTCAAGCCGAAGGCGCCTAATGAATGTTACCGCGACAAAGCACGTATGTGACAAATGACGTCAGAAAAGCATCAGTACGTTATAATCAGTTATGGTCTATTACTGAACCGATACCGAATCGTCCTCGTCTGCATCGCGATGCATCAAAGAAACAATTAATTTCGACACCCCTAGAGATGATATGCATTCTTACACAGAATAAGGCACGCAACATATTTCATAGTATTCTAAGCAGTGATAAAGGCTATGTCGATTAGCATTGCATTATTATCGACTTTATTATAATGAAAAGAACTCAGATAAACCATATATTGTCGTATAGGCCTGTTGCAATAATCAATATATCGACTTATTGCACAATATATGTAAATTACCTCAATCATTTTTGGTGAAGCAATATATCACATTATATTTACATAAAATTAAAAGTTTGTTGTCATTTGGAAGTGTGTTGGCCTTGCATTTTTATGCTGTTACATTATGATTATATATTCAGTGGCATAAAATGGTCTTTAAAATGACAATAATATTGCTTATCGCAATTATTTCTGGGGCAATATATCGCACAACAAAAAGATGTTATCGTGACAGGCCTACCATGCTTCACTGACGGATACACATGACAATCGCAGCTTCTGCCTAATAGCGGTTGCGATTTCATTGCGATTTATCGTGCAGCCCTAGATTTAATTAATTTATTTATTTGGTCACATTATAAGTGTATTTTTACTTCCACTTTATCAATTTAATAGGGATGTAACGGTATGAAAATTTCTTATCACGATTATAGTGACCAAAATGATCAGGGTTATTAGTATTATCACGGTATTGTTAAAATGTGCTGGAGATGTTAAAGTACCGACACATAAATCACTTCAAGTTTTATATTTAAAAACCAACAAACAATAAATAAAATGTCTTTTTGTTTGCATAATCATTATAACAATAACATTACCAATGATGTTCGGATTTTAAATGACAACTTGAGTGACAACAGTTTAATAGCATGTTCAAATATCTAATGTAAATGTTCAAATAAAGCTTTGAAAAAGTTTAATAAAAAGGTAACCCTCACATTTCAGCCTTCATTTGTATAATTCCCTTAGCACTCTTTTAATACCTCCCAGCTTTTCCGCCCTGTTTTCACTCAAAACAAAACTACTCTGTGTGCTGTGCGCACGTGAGACTGTTACTTAAAACTGTGCCTTATGCTGGACAGTATTTATTTATCATGAGTTGTTCAAATCACGGTAATCTAATACGGTTTTAATGATAATTAAAAGATGAAATGGTAATACTAACCGTGGGGAATTTTATCATGATTTATCGTCAAACCGGTAATCGTTACATCCCTACAATTTAATGATTCCGTTTCAAACTTTTTAATAGTAGTGTATATCACAATTATCGGTGTCCTAGTCATTGGTTCATGCTTGATGCTTTTAGAGCAAAATCGCATTCATAATCGGCAATGAATCGCCTGTGATTTTGAACGCGATATTGCGTAGCTTGTCAGTGAACTACGGCTCTGTGTAGTAAATGCCGCTCCATCTGAAAGCACGTGCTGGAGATTTACTACTACTCACAGAACTGGCTTTACTGACGAGATGTGCATGAAAATCAAATTTGATTATTTGCACAGCCCTATGTATAGTTTTTTTTGTAGATGACAGAACAGACTTCATGAAATGATGTTCTTGAATATGTTGTCAGAGAAAAGCGGCATAAATGACAATTTTAGCTGCAATTAGCTGTTCAAAGTTAAAAATTACTCCTTTTTTATGTTTTATTAATGAATGTTTTATTTATTCATTTTACACTATTTGCAGTATTTCATCATTATTGTTTAGATGGGGAAAAAACATTGGATGAATCAGTCAAACCTAGCCTAATTGTGAGTTGAACTGAAGTCATTGTTCTGAATCATAAACTGAATCGATCAGGTGACTCGCTCGCTCTAGGAAACTTGAAAATGTCAATTTTTATGATTAGTGACACTTGACACTGACAGTCTAATAATTACTGACTGTTTTTTCTTAGGACAGTGTAGTTAAAGATATAAAAATATGGTGGAAAAAATTTGCTTTTTGAAGGAAAAGGAGGATGGGTCAGTGACCTCTATCACTAAATGAGAATCCTGTGGGAATGTAAGCAAATAAAGTAAATGTAATTGTTATTTGTGAGTGGATGCTAGGCATGTATTTGTACAGCTCAAGGATGTTTCCATCAAGATAAATTGCATACACATTGGATTAAACATTTTTGATCCATCCGTTTCAAATGGGATGCACTAGCACAAACATTTCTTAAATACAGGTTTCGATCTATTTAGATGGCTTGGTGTTATTGTTGCATTATTGATCAAGATAAAAGTGTCTTGTTTTTTGATCATAATTTGTTTCTGAAAATATGCTTATAAAGGGATTCTTTTTAGTAGTGATGTAACAACAAATCAATAATGAAAGTAGTTATTACAATGCAACTATTCCAGTCTTTGTACTTTGCATGGTGCAACTGATGGTCAATGATGGTGGATCGCTTAACAGTAGTTAAAAAAAACTTTTTTACAAGCACTTTTATGGGTAAAAACACATTAGCAAACTTTACAGGAATATAATTGTAATTTCAAAGCATTTGCATGTGGCCAGGATGCTAAGTCACATGGGATCGTGATGTTCGTTGCTGTTAAAATACTTTTCTTCAGGACAAACTTACATTTTACTGTTATATTCTATAAACTTGAAATATTTCATAAATGGAATTAGTTTAATCAATTCCATTGAAGTTACACTTTTTGTAGGAACATTTCATTGCTTGTCTTGCATATAGGATTTCAAGTTTCAGCTATATGGGTTAATTTAAAACTTAAATTAAAAAATGTGAATTATTTTGATCAAAATGGACAAAGTTCTCTATTTGAACTTTATACAATTAACAATATCAGTGGCATTTCATCTTTTGCAAAATGGAAATTAAGACCATAAGAGTAAAATGTAAGTGTTTTTTTTTATAGAAAATGTTCACTACTTTACAGTGGCATCACTAATGGAGGTTTTCTGTGAGAAGCACAAAACCGATTTGTCATTAGTTATTGATTATTTCCTAATTTAGGAACTAATTGTTTAGGATCTAACAACTTGTGTCTTTTTTTTAAGATTTATTTTTGGCATTTTTGCCTTTATTATATGACAGGAAGCGAAGTGGGAGAGAGAAAGGAGGGCAGGATCAGGAAAGGCCCTCGAGTTGGGATTTGAACACGGGATGCCCGTAGCGCCGCAGCGCTGTATGTCGGCGCTCTGCCCATTAGACTATTGATGCCGACGTGTCTTTTACTTGCTGATTAAGTGTTAGTAATTCTTAGTACAAGACAGGTTTGACAAAGTAAGTAATTGATAGAGTGCAGCATGCATAACATATTTTATATTTGTAGGTCAACCTGGATGTTTGCATCACCCTGGTTCCCTCGACAAATGCTAGTAGGATTTTCCTTTTTTTCTCTTTTGGATTATTGCAGAAGTTTGAGTTAGAGTAGTTTGCAAGAGCTTGAGTATACTAAAACAGTAGTCAGCTTTTAAAGCCTCAATTCTAAGTACTTGAATCTTTCATATCCCTGACAAAATCTGTTGTCCCATTTAGCGACTTGTTAGCAACTGCCTTTTTAAAAATCACAAGAAGGCCATTACTGATGTATTTTAAGTCATAGAATGAAACGTGAAAATATCCTGCACTTGCATTCCCCACATACCTTTTTTAACCAAAAATCCCTTCAAAATAAACACGTTGGGATGATAGAACCGGAAGTTCAAAAATGCTAAGTCGTTTCTGGGTTTTAGTACTCATTCCTGTGGCATTTTATTGGTCAGGGTGTTGTCTAGTGTGATCAGCATTCTGCAGGGCTTATGTAACAAGTGAACACAAGATAACAAAGATGTTCAGAAAAGGCAATCGGCTGTCAGATCATAAGGAAGTTCATGTCCTTAGACTGAGGAACATGTGTATTTCACTCCCACAAAGCATGTTTTGAGTTTGTAATACAGCAGTTATGTATATTTTTCTTGTAAAAGCATCTTTAGACTCTTAAAGTTGTCATATTGTGAGGAATCACATTGTCTTTGATCTTTGGAGATGAGTTGATTAGGCCTGTCACGATAATTAAATAACCACCTAATCGCGATTATTTGATCGAACCACCGCGATTATTGTGCTTTTTATACGACACAAGGGGGAGTCATGCACCAAAAGAAACAGAAGAGCACCAGTTTGCTTTTCATGCACTGTATAGCCTATACAGGGCTCCAAGACTCATTCTTCCCACTGGTTGCTCTTTTGCAACTAACTTCCTCAGGTGGTTGCACGAGCACATAATATATATTTTTTTGCGCTACAACATGGGATTATTCACTGCATGCTGATGAGCCTTTATCATAGTTTATAGTTATGGAAACGAAAGTGGTTAACATTCAACCCGTTCTTTATCATCAGTAGTATTATTCGGATGCTTTCACTTTCGAATTCGCAGTGGCACAACAATTAAATTAAAAAATTAAATTTAACAATTAAAAAGCACAACAAAAATAAATCAGTAAGATACCAAACTAGCTTACAAAACGCTTATTAACAAAAACACACCACATGCTGTATTATATACCGACTAATAAATTACAGAACTTTTAGCAAACACTGAGGAATCAAATAAATAAATAAATAAAAGAGAGCCTCCATAGCGTAATGTGAGGTAAACAGCAAAGATAACAAGTTTTTCAAAAATGAAAACAAAAAGAAAAGTAAAACTAACGGTGACAGTGCTTGAATGTTTTCCCCCCCACAAGAATACCAGCATGTTCACCTTCTCTGGTTTAAGAAGCGGTCTTTTACTTTACTTTCACTTGAAAACCATCCATCGTTTCCTCAATGTCTTGTTATGCTTTCAGTTTCGTTTGCTGTTTGATGGTTCTCATATGCAACAGAAATTGCAGCGCATACGAGTTGACCAACGCGGTAGTCGCGCTAGTGCGACTGCACACAAAATTTTGTCGCACAGGCAAAAAATGGTCGCAATCTGGAGCCCTGCTATATCATTTGAAGCCATTCCATATCTTAATGTGAGGGACAGAATTTAGGTTTACAGAAACTTAGTGCTGGGTGGTATGACCAAAAATTTATATCACGGTATTTTTAAAAATTATACCGGTTTCACGTACAAGACGGAATTTTATTTTTTTTTCATGCATGACCGGGTGTTAGAGAGGGTGAGAGAGGAAATACTGCAGTATATGACTTGCCCAAAAGCTGCGAGGTATTAAAAGAGTGCTAAGGGAATTATACAAATGAATATATGAATGAATGAATTATATGAATGTACCTCTGAAGGTTCTGACTGTCTTCAGAAAAGAATCAATGGCATTTTGTTTTCATCTTTGCTCCATGTAATACCTGAAGGAAGTGTTCTTAATCGCAATTAGAATGCTCTATTTTACTGTCATGATGAGTGAATATTGTCAAAAAACACCACACTAAATAGTGACTAAACACGACCCCTTATAATACATGTTAACCTGGAGTCACTCTCGTTTATAATCGCTGCATCGTCTGATAAAATCAACATGCATCTACGCTAAAGAGCGGCTATGCGGTTGTTTTGGCTATATTACTTTTTTGTCTCATGCAGCGCACTGCCTGCGTCTGAGTAACAAACTAAAAAAAACAATTTACAAATATTAACAGACGAACTACACTCATATTTATAATTCCAAACAATCAGTAAGCGACAGGTGCAAGGAAACGCTGTTTTGTACTCATTTATTGATGAGTCGGCTGCGGTGCGGCCAACTGAATGGACTGCTTCTCTGCCGCTCACTGCACGGAACAGATGCCGAGAGAGGTGACACTTCTCCGGGAAAGTCAGACCTCGCGTTCGTGGGACAGCACTGGAGAAATCTTCCAACAGAACCATCACTAAGGTTTATACAAAAAAGTCGCTAGGTTTGTCAGTATGGATATTCTATGGAAAAAAGCTGCTAAAAGGGTCTGAAAGTTGCTAAATCTAGTGCTAAAGTCATGCTCGTGTGTGTGTGAGACGTGGGAGCTGATAGCAGGGGGCGGTGGATATTTGTGGCGGTCAATGTGGATATTGTGGATGAGTTCTTCTGTGTCATCACGTTCTATTAGTTCTACAGCTTCAGTTTCGGAACTTTCACGCTTAGTAACACATACAGCTGTAAAGTTGAACTGATTTCAACTCTCCTTGACGCCCTCGCCAGCCAAGACGCGCCGCGCCAAGACACGCCGCGCCGCTCCTCGCCGCTTTTCGCCGCCTTTCGCCGCCCGCTCACATTGAAAATGAATGTCTTCCGGTCACTTTGACGCTCTCGCTGCCGGCGGTGTGAACGCACAGTTAGAATTTGGAATACTCTATGTAATCTTACACTGCAAAATAATAACTAAAAAAGATTAAACGATAACATCATAATTATTTACTGAACACTTAAATTAATCATAATTATATAATGAAAGCCATAAAAACAGACAATTAACCGTGATAATTAGGGCTGGGTATCAAGTTCGATACTTTTTAAGCACCGACCGAATTGCCTCGATACCATCGAGTATCGAAAAACGTCTTGTCGTTCGGTACCAAATTTCGATACCTAAGGGGTTAATCTCATCAGCGTCAGTGAGCCAATAAGCCTGCAGCACTTGCCGGTGTGTTCGACTAGAGACGCGGCGCAGATCGATCATCCGCGAGAGCACTTTGAAAGCGCATGGAGCAGTCTGCTCTCTTTAGCTCTCGTGGTACCTCGCTATTAGTAGACGCTGCTGAGAGACGAATAGACGCAGGTATTCACACGCACTTAATCCCGCTCTCTAATAACCGCATTAGACTGCATTAATAACTGCGTAAGCCTGCATATCAATGGCTCAAGCCTCTGTTATCAGCTCTAAAATGACATTTTGGAATTTGCAGCGGAAGGTTTGGGATGAGGTGCATAAAAAAATTAGTTCAACCCACACGAGATTTCAGGGCGGAAACATGTCAAATGTCTTGAAACAAATGATCTGAACAATGTCTTGATGTGTGGTTGGGACTCCAGGCCGTTAAAATTATTAGAGAAATAATGCACTCCCGGAGGTGGTTATGTGGCCACGACTATATGGTATGGTCTTTCTCAGTTCTCAAACAAATTAAGAACTATTCGATTTTTATTGACTGAACGCAAGTGCTTATTCTGATAGAAAACGCTGTATCGGTTTCCACTGATTAAGAAATATTTTTGTTTGCTTGGGTGGGAATATTAGGTCTATTATATTAATAGGGAAGGGGGCACAAAAATGTCACGTCACAAAAATAGGTAAATCCGGACCTGCCATCTAATGTGTGTTTTGGCCATGTAATGTTGCTGAAATTAAATATGATATTACCTCTGAGTAAGAGCAGCGATAATGGAAGAGAGAGCACAAGCAGACAGCACTGGAAGCTGCTAATGCTCATCAGTAAATCAGTGGAAAATAAATAGAAATCATGATTCTGTCTGAGCTATGCGTTTTAAAACGAACACTAACTAGTGTAAATGTAGCCTAACAGATGTGTAAACTGAAGACTATTTGAGCTTTATTAAAACTATTTTGCACTGATTTATTGTGTTGGTTACATTTTGTTCCTTTGTGCAGTGGCTCAGGAGATGAGTCTTTGAGTTTGTATAAACATCAACAAGCTGAAAAATAAAA
The DNA here is from genome assembly GCF_001515645.1 of Sinocyclocheilus grahami. NCBI lineage: Eukaryota > Metazoa > Chordata > Actinopteri > Cypriniformes > Cyprinidae > Sinocyclocheilus > Sinocyclocheilus grahami. The sequence continues at coordinate 988,526 of NW_015505295.1, forward strand.
CCAAAGTTTTTCTTTTTTATAGATAATGTAATCTTGTTAAAATTGATTTCATAAAATTGGTATCGAAAAAATTATCGTTCAGGAACCGGTATCGAAGTCAAGGTATCGGTATCGATATCGAAAAATTTTGAACGATACCCAGCCCTAGTGATAATCGGCATAATCGCCAAAGCCCTAAAACAGGCAATTAATCGCAATAACCGTGACTTTTTTAATTCAATTATTCGTCAGCCAAATTTCATAATCGTTATTTTTTCTTCTATTTTTTTTCTCCGGCATGATAATTGAAATCGTGCAAATGGCCTTAAGCAATTAACTAAATAAACATCGAAAAGATTGCTTTCTAAAACATCATGGACAGAATGGTTCTGAGAGCGCTGTACAAGCTTGCGGCGCCATCTGCAGGACAGTTAAAAAAAAGCGTTCAAATGATTCAAAGCGCCAAACGCGAGTAGAATCAGTGCTGAAACGTGTTACTCGACCCGGTAACTTTTTATGAATGGCGGTGAGAATTTGAGATTGCTTTGTGCTGTCATAAAATTTGCAACGGTTGTGATGTAATTATATAATAGGCTGTAGTCTGACGCGCTACATGTCAACTGTTACAGTTCTGTTTTTAGCTTCGATTCACATTCTACTTTAATTTGCATTTGGGAACGCAACATTCTACATTAGAAATGTTTATAAATCTGTTGTTGTTTACAAAGAGAAGTTTCAATGTCACATAATTCTTCAGAAATCATTCTAATATGCTGATTTGCTGATCAAGAAACATTTCTCATTATTATCAATGTTAAAAACAGTTTTGCTGCTTAATATTTTTGTGGAAACAATGGTTAGTTCCCCTCACTCCACAACAAATCCTTACAATTAACAGTATTTAGAAAATAATTAAAGAATTAAAAATATAAGAAGCTATAGCAATATAAATGACAAGCCAAAATGAATTAATTTAGGTTAAAACGAAACTGAAACCAACGTTGGGTTTTTCATTCCACACAAAATCAAATTAATGCCAATTCCGTATTCGCGATGTATTTGAATGCCAAAATATTTATGTAGCCTAGGCCTACTTCACTGGCCCAATATCCACGTAAAACGAAATGTTTTGCATAACATCACTGCGGCACAGATTTTACTACATATTTAAACTGAGCATGTGTGACTGACTGTATTGTATTATAATAATGAACAGGCTGCATTGTCAAGGTAGCAAAGCTTAACTGTGTGTGCGCATGTGGCGCCGGCGCAATCACTTGAGTTTTTTCCTTCTAACAGTGGAAGAAACTACTCCTTTTAGTCATAAAGATAATCGGAATTGTAAAAGGTTTGCCTTTATTTGTGTACATTCACAATAAAAACAAATCTTTGTGCTTTTGTAAAATAAGCCTAAAGAAAAATAGGATGCCGCTTTCTGCCGTCTGTTTCCTTTCGCACAGCACAAAAATGAACCGAAACTCTGCATACTAGGCTACTTGTTTTTCTTACATTTTCTTAATTTATCATTTAAAGGGGTCATATGATGCAAAATTTGTCTTTTCTCTTTGGAGTGTTTCAAGCTCTTGGTGCATAAAGAAGATCTGTAAAATTGCAAAGACTAAAGTCTCAAATCCAAAGAAATATTCTTTATAAAAGTTAAGAGTCAACCACGCCTACCTAAAATGGCTCGTTCTAACACGCCGCTACATGTCTACGTCACGATGTGGGAAGTTTTGCATAACGCCGCCCAAATGTTCATGCAAAGAAAGGAGTAGTAACTTTTATTCTCGCTGTAGTATTGTTGTTGCCGCCGCCATCTCGTGAAGGCGCTGTGTGTTTTGTTGTGAAAGCGAAACTACTTTGTTTGGCCTTCCAAAAGAGGACGATATCCGCTTCGTCATGCCTGGAGCTGATCCGTGCTGATCCGTGCTGGTCGCTGAGGAAATACATCAACTTCACGCTGTGGATCGCCAGATCGGCTTTCACCGTGGAAAAAGCAGAGTCCAGCCCGGGGTCGCCACATGTGGTTGCCCGCCCGCCGCCACTCACTCAAGCCGGTCTCCGCTCACTCTAGGCCGTGGCTCACTCTAGGCCTCCGGCCTCCGCACACTCGAGCCCGCCGTGTGTGACGCTATGTTTCGTTGTGAAAGCGAAACTACTTTGTTTGGCCTTCCAAAAGAGGGCACGACTAGAAATCAGTGGTTAAGTTGTATTTACAACACTGTTCCAGAACA
>NW_015505295.1:991608-1056927 GCF_001515645.1 Sinocyclocheilus grahami
GTTGTGAAAGCGAAACTACTTTGTTTGGCCTTCCAAAAGAGGACGATATCCGCTTCGTCATGCCTGGAGCTGATCCGTGCTGATCCGTGCTGGTCGCTGAGGAAATACATCAACTTCACGCTGTGGATCGCCAGATCGGCTTTCACCGTGGAAAAAGCAGAGTCCAGCCCGGGGTCGCCACATGTGGTTGCCCGCCCGCCGCCACTCACTCAAGCCGGTCTCCGCTCACTCTAGGCCGTGGCTCACTCTAGGCCTCCGGCCTCCGCACACTCGAGCCCGCCGTGTGTGACGCTATGTTTCGTTGTGAAAGCGAAACTACTTTGTTTGGCCTTCCAAAAGAGGGCACGACTAGAAATCAGTGGTTAAGTTGTATTTACAACACTGTTCCAGAACAGTTCAACCCAAATATTCCGACGTGTCCAGCGCACGAAAAAGAAGAGCTGTGTTCTGTAGCCTCAAATTTGACTGAGGACAGCTTCCACAACATGAGGGAGAACAGTGCCGGGTTCGCCCAAAAGCTTTTGTTGAAAGACGGAGCAAGGGGCGTGGCAGTAATGAAACACTGTCTAAGCTGTTCGCCAATCACAACGCACTGGGACAGCTAACCAATCACAACACATTTTGTTTTTCGGAAGGCGGACCTTCATCAAAGCCAGAACTAATTTAGCCGTTTGTGGCAGGCTGGGGAGAAAGGTATTTTAATAATGTAAATTATGTGAAAAATAATGCGTTTTTCGAACCACCAAGCATGAGAGCATGTTCTAGTACACCCCCAAAACAAAATCAAGACTTTGTAAAAGAGCATAATAGGACCCCTTTAAAGAATTTGCCACTGACGATTCAAACGCGAGTTTTGAGCAGTGTAGAGTAGCGTTTGTAGTTTGTCATTTCTCCGATCACAAATGCAGACATGGTTTTATGTTTACGCGGCGTGATGCAATGCAACACGTAAAAAGACAGTACAAGTCGTCACTATAATCCGTAATTATGTCCCCACTGGATGCAACAAATGCCTTGTTTATAATGGCTTTTAATGTTTTTGTCCCGTCGCTCCGGCCGGGACACGGCATCACAGTATGGTAAGGGGCGTAACATTTCCGTCACACGCTTGAGGTATTCGGCCAATCATAATGCACTGGATAGCTGGCCAATCAGAGCACACCTCGCTTTTCAGACCAATGAGCTTTGTAAAAATCAACGCATTTCAGAAAGGCGGGGCATAGAGGAGAAACAATAATGTACAGTATGTGGAAAATAATGTGTTTTTTGAACCTTAAACTGCGTAAACATTTCATTACACCAAATACACCAAATAATGTTATATTTTAGCAACATCATATGACCCCTTTAAGTAAAAATATGTTTCTTGTATAGGCCTATTTATTCGTTATATATATAGGCTATATTAGGGCTGGGCAAAAAAATCGAATGCGATTTTCATGTAGTTGTAAATCTCCAGCACGTGCTTTCAGATGGAGCGGCATTTACTACACAGAGCCGTAGATCACTGACAAGCTACACAAAATTGCATTCAAAATCGGCAATGAATCGCCTGTGATTTTGCGTAGCTTGTCCGTGATTTTTTGCACAGCCCTAGGCTATATATGTATATATATATATATATATATATATATAATATATATATATACATACATATATAGCCTAGGGCTGTGCAAAAAATCACAAAAAATCACAAAAAATCAAATATATATAGCCTAGCTTTATTATGTTTTTGCTTGCAGAAGCGCTGCAGATGCATGATATGAAGAACATGTGCCAAAAGCAGCAAACAACAGAGGATTCACATGTAAAATTAATCCCCGGGAAACAAATGTTAGTATTTTTAAACAGGGTCACAGACACTTATCCTTTCTAATTTAATTCAATTCTAATTTAAAATAATCTTGTCGGTTAATGGTAGGGATGCACGATATATCGGCCACCATATCGGTATCGGCCCATATCGGCTCCTTTTTTCTGTTATCGGTATCGGCCAAAATTTTCATATCGGTGCATCCCTAGTTAATGGTTAACAATCGGTTAACGAGCGTCGGTTGTCGGTTAATAACCGAAATGAACATCCCTAATTATAATGTATTATATTATATTGTTATCATGATTATTAAATGCTGCTTTTTTATTTTTTACAGGACAATAGTATGTATTATTACAATATAAGATATATCTTTTAATGTGCTAAAATATATATATTTAATAATAAGTGCTGGGGGGTGCGGCTTGTGGGCGTGGTCAGATTTTCCTGCTTTTTTGTCTCCAGCTGATCACATGCCTGAATAATGAAAAGATGAAGTAGAATGAATACTGTTAGAAATACAGGGCTTAAATTCTCCGGCACCGTGCCGGATTTCCGGTGTGCGGCGTATGGCTACGGGATGAAAAAAAAATATAGTCGTCCTACATTTAAAAACACTTGTTGATATCACGTTCGAGTTCATGAGTTCGCCTACCAATGTATGAGAGGAACACACCTTTCACTCTCAACCAGACTAACATTACTAGCCAGTCAGAAGTTTTTGCTCTTATAAACATGAGACGTGCATAATAGTATTCAATTGCAGAGTCGCAGCTGGCGAAGAAGCCTGGGTCTCGAGCGCAACACATTGAAAAAGCTGTGAAGCGCAATGTTCAAAGATTTCCATCTAGCATCATATTTACAGCATCATATTTACATAGAAAAGCTATTTAAAAAGCAGCGGCGCTTTGAAAACAGCTCAGAGTAATCAAGTCATCTCCATATGAATGATATGATTGCCAGAACGAATTTACCGGGGTTTTTGAAAAGGTCCTGTTCACACATGATCTCTTAATGGTAATTTACCAGTAAAGATTGTATGTGTGAAAGGGGCTAAACTCTTCCTCTGAATATGCGGTGAGTTTGGGTTGCTTAACGTCATTTGGGAAATCTCACTTGATTTGCAACGTAAATCATTTAAACCTATGCCAACACAGGAGAATAAATCAACATATGTGTAAATATGCGATTTATTGTACATCTCGATTTCAAAATAAAAGTTGCCGACTTTGCATGTGGCCAAATATTAAAATTAAATGGATTTAAACGTTTAATCACATAAAATATCACCAGGCCGTTGGCGCCCTCTGCAGGTATTTGTTATAATATAGGCATATTACATTATGTATTCAACAATGTTGTTCAATAAAACCATGTAGGCTGTTTGGTTTTGATACTTTATTTGAGGCCAATTATTATTGCCTCATCGTTACTTTATATATAGTAATATTAAAGCCTGTTTTTCCACTTAGTTGTGTTTGTATTAGTAAAAAATATCAGATTACTCACTTGTCAAAATAATCAGTAGATTACTTGATTAGCAAAATAATCATTAGTTAAGCACTAGATTAGTTCAAGCATTTCAAAATACAAGTGCATTGTTTTACTTTTTGTGATTAAAAGACAAATATTTTGTCATTTAAATTTTTTTAAAGTATTAAAACATTGTCTCGTTCTAGTGAACCAAGTATCTGCATTTTGTCTCACCTTGTAAGCTAAGTGTATTGTCACACCCCTAGTGTCTATGAGCGTGATAAAGCTCACAATTTTCCAAGTGTATGATATAGCTTTCATTCTTCAGGTCAGTCATATATTCATGAAAAAAATCAGTTTGAATAAGGAAAGCGATAACTTTGCCATAGTATCCTTTCAAATGTTAAATTTGCCACAGTCATTGCATTCTTTGCATGTGCTGCACTTTATTTGTACCATTTTGTTTTATTAGTTTATTTATTAGAATTTGAAAGATAATAACAACATTGATTGATTAGTGAGATCTGATTTTAGTCCTTGAAAACCAAAAAAGTAGTACAAGTCCTTGAAAGTCCTGGAATTTTTATCTGTACGAACCCTGTTTAAGTTACCAGTTCTTGGACCATTTTAATGTTTTTGTTGTTGTTAATCGAATTGAACTGTATTTTCTGTTGTAAACTGATATGGTATATTTCCTATTTTATATTCATTTCCTAGTATTTAATTTACCATTATTTCTTTTGAACAAAACAATTTCAGAAATTTCATGTTTTAGATTGTAGGTCATCTTGGACATGCCAAGGACAAAGCTAACCAGCAAAACTTGATATCAAAAGCATCCTAAATGTTAGAATAATGTTTGCACCATATTGTAATGAGTAAACTTTCTTGGTATCGCTGTTTCAAATATCCCACCATAATCTGTAGCCTGTCAAGGGCTAATGGCAATGGCAGATACGTTACTAGTTAGTTTCTTTTTTTGTTTGCCAAATAACCCTGTGTATGTGTCCGCCCCCGCAACCCCCAACCCCCTCAGGCTCAGAGTTTTTTTTTTGCTTTAACCCCTGGAAATAGCAAGATTAAAAATTCTCATTGTGTATAGCACATGCTGCTCTGCATGTACTTCTGAAGGATCTCAGATGTGGAAACATGTAAAGTTAAACTGAAATTATCATCTAATGAGCTACGTGAACATGTCAACATAGTTTATGCGCTGTATTATTTTGTGAATCTGTCACAGTACTAAGATTAAAAGTGGTCCTCTGGGAGAAATTATTTGACTTTAAGGCTTCCACCACATTTATTACAAACCACTATAAACACGTAAACACAAGATTTGGGCTGCATTCATGATTTATCAGGTGAAGTATTGCTGATGCACATGCACAATGTTACATTACTGATGGAGCGCCTGCAGAAGTGAGTCTTGTGGATGTAGAAGACTTGTAATGTGATGTTCTTCTTATATAACAACCCTCTACATTGCGAGTAAATCCCTCGCATATGCGACTAAATCTTCACTCTGGGTGACTAAATGATGTCTAATATTAGCCAATGGCCAATAAATTATCAGATTTTACTCGCCAGTGTGTGAATTGGAGGCTAAGCATAAGATTAGCACAGATACATTTTCTTTGTTAATGCATTAACTAAGGTTAACTAATGAGATCTTATTGTAAAGTGTTACCTATTCTTTATAATTCTTTTGCACTTTAATCTGTGTGAAATATTTTACTTTATACATTTGTTGTGTATTGCTTTATTGTATTTAAATGTTCAGTTCCTTTTTTTATGAGAAAAAAGTTATTAAACCTATTATACTGTATTATGACAACACTTTTTTGCAACTAAATTTCAATATTGTGATAATACCATATTATCATGGTATTAGTACATTATGGGCTAGAGTAGACTAACAAAACATTAAAATGCAAAAACGTCACTTACATCATCATCACCGCATCTCGTGCGCTACTGATGATGCTCCCTGATGCACAAATAGCATTCAAATGCAAATGTTTATTTTTAAATTTGACTAATATAAATTTTTTTTATTCACAATCTCCTCATCACAGGCAGGCACATCACTCAATTCAGCATGTGTTTGTGTGGGGCTAGTATTATAAATACTAGCCCTATGCATAGTTTTAAATCACTTTTATGTACATATCTGGTTGCACCCTTGTCTCAGACCCAGACTATATTATTAAATATACGATATTCTATAAAAATTAATTAATTAATTAAAAAAATAAAGTATTTAAATATTAAATGTGAAATTGACTTTTTACATAACACGCACACTCATAGCATGTGCCTATATCGTGCACTATATCGAAAAAATGTTTCTATCGTTATCGAAGAAGGTGTACCATCGATAAATATCGATACTGTTTTATCGCCCAGCCCTACATATAGCCTATTGCTTTTTGTTGTGGTGGAAATGATAGTGATAGAAGTCATACTGTAAATTTATTTCAAATAATATTACAGCTGTAACTTATGTAAAAAGTCAATTTCACATTTAATATTTAAATACTTTATTTTTTTAAATTAATTAATTAATTATTTTTTATAGAATATCGTATATTTAATAATATAGTCTGGGTCTGAGACAAGGGTGCAACCAGATATGTACATAAAAGTGATTTAAAACTATGCATAGGCATAGTAAAAAACTTTCCACAACAGTTTTAATGTGAATTTTATATGGCGAAAAAAGTTTGAGTGCTGTTAACACCAATGACGATAACTATGATATTGATAAAGATATAGTTTAAAAAATGTTTTAAATGTAAAAGAATAGCAAAGTTTGCATCACAACTATTTCAATAGCTACACAGAGGAAAGCTATTGTTATCAATTTTTTTTTGTCAAAACATGCATGACAGCCAATCAGATTTCATCCTGTTTTAAAGAGCTCAAACATTTAAAGCAGCACATGACATAACTGCAGCACACACTTATAATAAATAGAACATTATAGTGCATTGGTGTGGACGCTGATGTAGTTATCTTTACAGTTATTACTCTTGGTGGAATGGGCCTTTTGTCATAATAATATAATAGAGTTTATAACATACAAAATACTAGCCCTAGGCCATAAAAGTACTTGTAGTTGAAGAAATACCTTGTTGTTGTTTTGAAAGTAGATACATGGGGAAGTTGTGGCCTAATGGTTAGAGAGTCGGACTCGTAACTCAAAGGTTGCGAGTTTGAGTCTCGGGTCCAGCAGGAATTTTAGGTGGGGGGAGTGAATGTACAGCACTCTCTCCCACCTTCAATACCACGACTGAAGTGCCATTGAGCAAGGCACCGAACCCCCAACTGCTCCCCGGGCGCCGCAGCATAAATGGCTGCCCACTGCTCCGGGTGTGTGTTCACGGTGTGTGTGTGTGTTCACTGCTGTGTGTGTGCGCATTTTGGATGGGATAAATGCAGAGCACTAATTCAGAGTATGGGTCACCATACTTGGCCACATGTCACGTCACTTTCACTTAAGACTTAAGAAAGTAGCCTAGATATGTGATGGAATTTAAAGAGATTGCTGTAATTTGTGACATTCCTCAAATTATTCAATGTCAGTTTGCGTGAATTTTAACAATTCATTATGGTTTGCCCGGTTTTTTTATAATATTAGATAGAGCCCGACTGATATGTTTTTTTTGGGGGCCGATACCGTTATTAGGGAGTAAAAAAATATGTACCGGTATATAGAATACAGTATATAGTCTACATAAACAGAATATATATACATAAACACATTTGTTGCAATGATAACTCAAATATTGTGATCAAACACTTATACTGATGTGACAAACATAGGCCTATGTAATGGAGGCAGGGTATTTAACAATAAACTTTATTATTCAAAATGAGTCTGACATCAGTGCACTTAACAGTGAACTTCACTTCACTTATTATAAATAACTTAAATACCACAAAATATATATAACCTGAATTAAGAAATTAAACAAGGTAACTGTGTAGGGCAAGGAAGCTACTGACAAACCAACAGGGGCAGGTTTATGCAGGAAGAACAGCTTTTCCAAATGTAAACATCTAAAATGAATAAATAATAATTTAATATCACAAATTCTGTGTTGTGTATTTTCTGGTAATCCAATGAACATGCAGAACATTCGTATTTAAATGGTCTTTTTGCAGTTTAATATTCACAGACACCGTATCGCTCTCTCTCGCTCTCTCTCTGTGTGTGTGTGTGTGTATATATATATATATATATTGTTAATGAATGACAGATATATCCTTGAATAATTCAAAAGTTACACACACATTATATATATATATATATATATATATATAAATAATGTACTGATCTGTTTTTTATTCATTCATCAAAAATAAGACAAATTCTATGAAATTCCGCGTTATACAGTAAATTCATTTTTTTACTGTATTTCAGTTTTTATGACTGGATTCCACGATTCCATCCATGCTTTCTGCATTGCGGAAATCATAGGGCCCTACTAATGTAGCAAACGAATATGATAAGCTCATTGTGAGAATAAAAGACGGGGACATTGTTGTTGATTTACTTAGCATTAAGTCTCTCCAACTAGGTGACAACGTAGCATTAATTCACCGTTCTAAAGACTCAAGCCACCACCGCACTGCCGTCTATTGGACTGCAAAAAGATACTAACTTTTCAATCTGCTTTGTTACTGACTGTACTGTCAAACTATGCTGACACACCGTGTCTAGGGCGACAAAGCGACCATTGAAAATCATTTGAACTTTGTGTCAGACGTCATAAATAGAACGAGGCATCAGTTTACTGCATCCAGTGTAGACCAGAGCCTGGTGTAGACAACATCACTGATTATAATGGGTTCTATTCTACACTGGACGCGAGCGGTGCGGCGCGACAAAATACAATATTTCTACTGTACGCGATGTGACCGATGTGATAAGCATGAGTTCTAACGTCTGGGCCGCGGCGCAGCCGGTGCAACATTGACTGAGTGGCCGCGATCAGCGTGCCGTGATGCGCAGATCAGCTCTAGTCACTAACGTCACTGAATCTGCTGTTAAAAATGAACCATCCATTCATCATATCATCATGCAAAACTAAGAATTAGAATCATTGTAATGTGACGACTAGTGTTGTCATGGTACCAAAATTTCAGTATTCGGTACCAATACCAGTGAAAATCCATGGTTCTCGGTACCAATTTCGATACCAAAGCAAAACACAAATACCTGCTAATTTAAAAATTTGACCACTTTCATTTAATACAAACTGTACATATTTAATTTTAAAGGGCTTTTGAAAACCTAGAGCTATTCAGCCAAGAATAACAACTAAGTTGGAGAAAGCCCAGAACTTCTGACTGATATGACACAAACGATGTTAACCATTTGTACGTTCTCTAACACGCATATTTTAGATTCACAATTCATTTAAAAGCCTCTGGTGTGTAAAAATAGTAAATATCATGTCCTCCTGTTTTTTTTACCATAATAAAAGTTATAGGAGCCATTAAGTAGTTAATAAAGAAACTTCATTCTAATGCTCATTATATTAGCGTTAGCCTCGCTTATGCTAACGATGAACTACTCTAATAACAGCGTTCATTTCAATCTGACATTCAAATTAAAATATTGAATAATATTCATAACAGAAGCAGTGTTTCCCCCAGAACGTGCACTCTATTTGTGGCGGCATATATATGCAAATTCATCCTCTGCCAGCAGGAGGCGCTTGTAAAGCGGGAGAGATGGAGGTTTCCCCAGTAACGCTGTAATCAAATAGGCGCTGCACTCACAAACGCTGCTCAGGCATTACAGGCAAGATGAAATTAAAATTACATCCATAATTTTCTGAAGACAGTCGGTTTCCTTCAGAAATACAGGGATATAAAAACACCCGCACTGGGTTTCGACTTTGAAAAGTGTAGTGCTCATGTTTATTCAACGAAGTCAAAGCCTTTTGGAAAATCTATTTGTGGCGGTCAGTTTTGATATTGTGGTGGGCCGCCACAAATAAATCAATGTATGGGAACGACTGATCTAAATATTAAAAATTAAAATGAAACTTACTTGCTTGAACTCTTTCATTTGATCTGGGTGTCTTTAAAGTTTTTTGTTAGTTTGGTGTGTTTCCTCGTTTTGATGTTGCCACGTCTCAGTGCTTTTATGAAGAGAGAGCGCATCTGCGCACCTTTCAGATAGCGCATCAAGGACCGGGTACTCTGTACCACCGGTACTTAAAAAAACCTGGTACCGTAACATTTACATTTTTTTAGTACTGACTTGGTACATAAGTACCGGGTCTTTTGACAACACTAGTGACGACAAAATATAGGTGTGGGTGGCAGGCAGGCGGTGAAGTTTGAGCTCATCCGCACATCTCTACACTACACTGACCTGGGTCGCCAGTAGCTCTGCTGGACAAACTAAGTAATTACACCATTCAGAAGCATTTAATCTGCGTTATATGTTCTGTAAAAAAAATATTCTGCATATTCGCAGATACTGATATATTGGCGACAGGCTCATATCGGCCGATAATATCGGCTAAACGATATATCGGTCGGGCTCTAATATTAGACAAAGGTCATTCCATTGTAAGTGGGCCATTAAACGGATTGTTTTATGATGAAGTTAAATTTTTCCTTATTCTTTTCCCAGCGGATGCGCCACACAGGCTTAATCTCTTCTACCTGGTGAATGATGTCATTCAGAACTGATGTTTTTAAGTTTAACATTAAAAGTCTTAATGTATAAAAATAACTAAGGATGTATCATCTTAATGTTGCTCTTGAGAGTATTTTATAGGCTTGTCAGTGTGTTTTTAAGTTTAACATTAAAAGTCTTCATGTATAAAAATGTTAAGACTTGAACATATTTTTGAAATTCTTATAATAAAGTAATGATTTTTCTTTTTAAATATTCCTTAATTTTAGTTTCAGCTCCAGTCAGCTCCAAATCTGCCCTGAAATCCAAGATTGTTGCTGAGTTTGTGGTAAATAATCATTATTCACACTGGAATTTAATGGCTCTTTGGACCCCTTGGTTTGGGGAATTTGAAAATGGCTATACTTTTCATTTATACAACTTCTTACCTACTTTTTGTTTTTTTGCCTGTTAGCCCTCAGCATTTATTGAGCATCTGTCCAAGTACAGGAAGTCCATGGATGAGATTGAGCTTAAAGAGAAACAGTTGGCGGCAATGAGAGTAGATGTGTGCAGCACAGAGGCTCTGAAGAAACTGAAAGGTCAGTAAACAGTGGCCTTTTATGATTCTAAACGGATATGCATTCATCAATAAATCAATATTTTTCTAATTTTTGTGTTTGTTCTTTCTGCATCCCATACTTTAGACAAGGCAGGAGGTAAAAGGTTTTCTAAAGACTTTGAAGATGGGAGTGCAAAGCTTCAGGAGTTTGTTTCCTTTCTGGATGGAGAGGTCAAAAAAGGCTCTCCATTGATAGAAGCTCTGGAAAATGCAGATATATTTTATGAGATGCAATATAAAGAGGTCAAGATTGTGGCTAAAGTGAGTATTGCAGTTTAATGTGATGCTATTTTTGGTGTAATTTGAAATTATATTATAAACATACATTAGCTACAATCCTGTACAAATTTACAGTGTGATTTGCAGTATTTGATGCAGCAATATTATTAAATTCATGAATTCTCCACACTGGGAGACTAAAATGAATGTAAAGATAAAGAACCATTTGGTATAAAAGTATAAAATAAGTAAAATGTTGTTTTATTTATATTTCCAAAAAGCACTTTATGAAATCGAATTATTTCCGTTTGCTTCAACAAGAGCTCTTAATCTCTCCTCACTCACAGCAGCCTCAGGCCTTCCAGCAGACTCATTATTTCAATGCACATATACATTTATTTTTGAAAGTCCTTACAGAAGTAATGACCAAATGCTCATTTAATGCTTTTAGTGGTTTCGGCTGCATTATGCCACAATTGAATTTGTATGAAAATAAAGCTATCCAGACCATTGTTTAGCAAAATGTCCTTGTTTTATTTAGTCTATCTGTGACAGCCATATTTGGCCATTTCATAAAAATATTAGCCTTTTCATTGGTTTTGTAAGGTTGACGGTTTAAAAAAAAAAAGATAATAGACTATACGCAAGTATACGTAAAACTTATGTCCGTACCCACTGTATATATATAAGAATAAAATGTAAAAATCTTACTGACTGCAAACTTTTGATCTGTAATGTATGTTCGTATGGTTCAACCCCAAAAACAAAGCATTTGTTAATATGCCAATTTTGGAACTATGACTATTTTATTGGAACTAATAGTGGAACTCTCCAAATCCTGCCTCTCCAGGCCTACGAGACATTTGCAAACCGGGTGTCGCACCTTAAGCGCAAACTTGATGCACTGAAGAATATGTTGCCTGATCCAGATGACTCCCCCATTCCCTCCCCGATTGAAGATGCTCCCTCACCCACGGGCTCTGAGTCACCCTTCAATGCTCTTGAAAGGATTGGTACCCCAGACCCAGAGCTGGATGGGCAAGCAATGGAGGAGGACCTCATTGCTTTGGCTGATGCTCCCAGCCCTCTCTCATCTGTCGGGGGTTCCTCACCACCAAGTGCCCCTTTGGGAGACAAAGACAATCGTGACGTAGAGGACATGGACCTCTCGGATGTAGAGGAGATGGAAACACCTGCCATCATAGGTACCATATGACCTTTACTAAGTTTTTTGATATTCGGTATGTTTCTCATTTAATAGAAACTGTTGTTAAGCTGTTAGGATGCAGTGTTTTCTCTTTTTTGTTATTTCCTTCATTTTGTTTTCTCCTTACAGTTCAGGAACATGTGGCCTCTGCTGTTGTGTCCAAACAGTCCACTGTCACAGAATCCTTACTAACAAATGAAGGCACACAAACAAAGCAGATCGCAACCCCAGCAGTGACTGTTCCCTCAGCAGTAACAACAACAACAACCACCACCACACCAACCACACCATCACTGCCAGTGAACCTTGCTGGTGTTGACCTAGGCAAGATCAGCTCCATCCTCAGCACAATCACAAATGCTATGAAGAACTCAGGTGAGATGCTGAAATTTGATTTGTACAGCATGCCATGCACAGGTTAAATTATCTTATTAAATATGCATACTGATCAATGCCTTGGCCTAGTGGTAAGCTGTGGTGCTTATTTGAGAGATGCATGTTTGAATGTGGCCTGTGTTGTGTCTGCTCCTTATTCCCCTACTCATTTTCTTGTCTACAGCTCCACTATTTGTTAGTTAAAAAGTAGAAAAAATTAAAAGTAAAATAATTTTGGATATTGTATTTGGAGAACTGCTTGATAGTATGAAAAGTGAAATGTTAAAAATTTGTATTTGTACGTTATATCATGCATTCAAACATTGCTTTTGCCTTTGCAGCTGTTGGAGTTAGTCCTGTATCTCGGTCTTCCCCAAGTGTACCTTCTACTCCAAGCTCAACTCAAAAGACTCCCACTCCCTCTACTGCCCCTCCAGCCAACCCACTGGCCAGCATCCTTTCTAGGGTGGACATCAACCCCAACACTCTGCTCAGTGTTCTATCCAAAACACAAACCCATGGGGGTTTTCAGGGTGAGAAATGGAAAAGAAAAATTATTTGAGTTGGGATATGAAATTTGTGAACACAGTAGTTCAAGATGTTTTAAGTCAACATGAAATCAGAATTAACCCTATTTTTGTTTTAATACGTTTGCAGTCTCACTGTGTGTGATTTCATCAGTGTATGTTATTCAGAAGAAAAAGTTTGATGTAATCCTTCATCAAAATGTAATAACTTGCTCCACCTTTGAAACAGCTTCCTTCACTGATGATATCATCTAGGTCATTAATGTTACCCAAAAGCCAAAAAGCTTAAAGGCACAATATGTAATCTTTCGCTGCTAGAGGGCGCAAATTCAAAATAAACAAAGAAACAAAGGCGTAGTTTGATGACGCCGTGACTGAGTGTGGAATCATGGGAGTTGTTGTCTTCATCCCCACAGCCGATGCAATCCGACTGGACTCGGGCAGAAATCATGTTCATGGATGAGCTAATGATTTATTAACGTAGTAGAATGAAGCAGGGTGAGGCTGAAAGCCGACGAAGCGAAACAAGGCCGCTGAACGAGCGCGACACACGTACGGCTCGAAAGCAGCGGAGCTTTTATTATGCCACAGTCGACCGCTTCCGCTCCTTCCGGTCGTGCGTATGTGGGGAAAAAAAAGCAGGGCTGTTTTATCATACTAGATACTTTGAAAGTTCTGTTATAATGCTACTCTGTGCGGTCGTCACCTGTCTAATAAAACGCATAACATATTAAAGCGTCTTTGGTGTTTCCATGTTTTCTACAAAACAAAACCGGAAATCAAGGGCTTATGACATCATTGGCAGGCAACACAATGACACTATGGACACAGTCCGTGTCACTAGTTAAAATTGCTTATTTCTCTGGATTTAAACATTCTTTGAAACATTTGGGAGAATGTAAGTACACAAGTCAGCAAGATATATAACACTGTTCTAGTAGTTTTGGGATATTTTAATTAAAAAAAAATCTTACATATTGTGCCTTTAATAAGATTGTAATGACAAATAAACAAATGATTGTTTTAGGTAATGTGGGTTTTTTAAAGCTCAATAGTTGGTTCCAGGCAGGCATTGATTTAGGAGTATAATAGTCCTCCACAGTCAAATGTGCAATCAAACTCGCATTCAGGTGTGTCTTCATTCTGGTTCTCTTGCCCACAATTCCTGATGGATGCAGTCCACCCTACTTGTTAAATATAATGTTTCACTCGAAAATGCATCACAATATGTAAGTTAAATGAGTTGAGAATGTAATTTCATGTTGACCTAAAACATTATACATATTTTGCCTAGTTGTGGAAGCAACATTAGATGATATTAGAAAAGACTTGGGGCCAGATTTACTAAACAGGGAAAATTAGTGTGAGAATGCAATACCATAAAAGCGGCAATTAAATTTACCAAGAGCAGCATAAATCAGTGTAGGGTCGCAAACAAGCAAAGCTGATGATGATCAGGTATGGGTAATCTACTGTATTTTGGCTGTTAAATAATGGTACAAATACCAGTAAACTGAATACCGCAAACCTTGGTAAATCACATTGGTCAATTAATTTAAATATTCTCCCATAAATTTTGTGTCTGAAATGAAAGCTTTTACAACTGCATATGCAATAAAGTCAGCCATGCCTTTTCATCAATAATTCCTTTAGAAATTCTGGCAGTAGTTTTTAATGCCAAAAGAGGGTTTGCGCTGGTACAAGCTGTTAGTAGTCTGGCCCTTAGTATGAGTTCTTCAGAAACTGTGTTGTGTATTTAAATCAATCTGCTGACCCATGCGTCCCTACCCCTATCTTTCTTTTTCTATAATTTTTTTCCCACAGGTCTGTCCTCTTTGCTAAACAACCCGGCTGCAAAGACCACCACAATTTCAAATTCTGAAAAGCAATCCCTAACGACACCTATTACAGCAGAGACTGATACATCTCCTAAAGTCTTACCTACTCCATCTAGTCTCCCACTGGCTAGGGATCCCACCTCTCAAGGATGTGTGGCTCCTACGCCCATGCAGTCCAATATGGCGAATGAGAAGGGCTCTTCTCTCAACTCTAACTTGGACTCCAAGATTGATAACTTCCTCCAAGGTCACCCAGGACTGAAAGGCTTTAATTTGGGCTTTCCATCTGTTCTGACATGGCCTAAAGGAGCTGTTGATAGCCCTTCAGCAAGTGCAGAAAACCTTGGTGGAACCCCTGTAAGGGATGAAGGTGGTTCTACACCAACGCAAGATGAAATTATGGATGTTCCTCAATCAGAGCTGTTCCCGTATCAGCAGGGACAAATGATGTCTATTTCTACAGCTTTGGATGCTAAATCACTTCCATCTTGGCAGGAACAAAATGCTCAGACCGATCCACAAGCTCATATGGACATGCACCAGAAGACTGCACCAAAAAAAGACTTCCAAAAGTCTGTGCCCTCTCTTGCTGAGGCAGAAGCTATGCGGCATCAACGCATCGAAGCAATGCGTTCCTCTTCTTTGTCCAGCAACCAGCAACCTTTGAGAGACCGTGTAGAAGCCACCGAGAGATCAGGTGTGATGCTTCAAGAGCCGAGACAAAACCCCTTAATTCGTGATGTGGGACCAAATTCTAAAATGGTGGAAGGTAGCTATGCATATCGAGATGATCAAGAGAAGCAAGTATCGGCCAGCTCTGATGCATACGGTGCAGAGCCATACCTTGCTAAAGAACCAAGACAGGATCTTGCTGCACCTAACTTCTTCACAACACCTCTGCCACCAATCCCAAAGCTTCCTCCTCCACCACAAGACTTCATGCATCCAGCATCTTCGAGAGCAAGTGGTCCTCGTCCCACCAGAGATTTGCAGGAACCTTTCGGGGAAGCAGAAAGAGATGGTGTTGATGGATCGCATGCCCCAGCAAACTCTGATTATGAACACTTGTCTCATGAGGTTCCAAACAAGGAGCCTTTCCATCCACATGGGGATGGGGCCTCTCACTCTGCTCATGCACCGCACCTTGCTCCTAAAATCCCACCGAATGGTCCAGTGGACTACAACCACCGACATCCACCAAGAGTACCTCTGCAGCGCCCTCCAAGTGTACCCCATCACCACATTGGGTCTCCTCCTTCAGTAAGGGGTTACCATGAAGCCTCAAGTCCTCCTCGACCTTTACCTGAAGATCCATACTTTGACCCATACTATGAACAACCACCACGCAGCCCCTCTCCCCCTCATTATGACATGCACCCGATTTCACCTCATGCACAAGAGCATTATACTGAAGAAATCCCACCTCACTACCCAGAGCACAGGGTTCCTCCTCACTTGGAACACAGGCATCCACCACCACACCATGTTCGTCCACCTCACCCTGGGCACTATCCAGCTCCTAGGCCCCTTCGTAGGCCACCACCCGTCCGTCATGAGCCACCCTTTCCCAGGGGCAAGCGACCTGGCCCACCGTTTGGTGGACCTCCCAGATTCAGGGGCCCCTTTTATCCCCCTAAAAGACCCTTCTTGCCTCCGCATTACTGAAGTGTGTCTTTGCTCAGGTGTTTAGTGCATGTCACAGTGAGCAGGTAAAGACGTCCAAATGCAGTTGGGTTATCAGCAAGACAAAGATTGCTGTGGACAATGACACGAAGGGGATGGTGTTGAACACCTTTGCAAGATCACAGTAGAGAAGTGCAAATTTATTCAAGTAATCAGGGGCATGGAATCAGATCGCCAAAAACTCTTGAGCAAGATGTGCTCTTTTCCAACAAGAAGTCAAGGAGCACTGGAGCAGAGAATTGGAAAGAATATCTGGCAAGGAATGCTGGGGGAATGAGATGGAATCTGAAGGCAGACAAAACAAGAGGTGGTTATTCTATTTCATTTCATTAATTCTTCTTTAATTTCTATAGTTTTTGTCTAGTTCTATAAAAAATCAAATTGAAAGGTTAATGTTCTTTCCCTTAGTTGGAATTTGTGTGCATGTATCTTGCGCATATGTTTGGGAAAGAACTCAATGGTTTTTTGGATCAACATTTAACTAAGTTTGATATGTAATATTTTTTTACTTTCGAAGTTAAGTTCTACTGATGATCAAGCTATATTGTTATGCAAAGCTGGTAGTTTTGATCTTATTTTGTACATGTAATTAAATGTACCCTAACAGGTAGTTAAACTTCATTATCGTCTTTAATGGACAAACATCAGTGTAGAGAAAAAGTAATCTTTACAATTTTGAGGTAAGGTCCTGAGGTGTACAGTGACGAGCCGTTTTTGCCAACAATGGCAGAAGATGCAGAAGAAACGAAGTTGTCGGGCAGAATCATCATGGCCTCCCTCAGTTCCCTGAGGCTTTTACTGTACTGACATTAATAAAGATGTGTTTGGAAAAAACCACTGTGCCGGAGTACAGTCTCAACCATGATGTCTTCGAGTCTTTTCATCTTAGTTGCTTCAGTGATTGTTTTTTTTTTGCTTTCCACAGTTTCGCGAAAACCTTTCATTCATCAATAAAATACGATCAACATTATACGCAGAGGTTTTATTGTAACTAAATGGCTGGAACTCATGTCGACTGTTTAGGACTGAGATTTGTCCTTCACCGTGTTCTAGAACCAAAAACCAGAGGCTTTTAAACACATTTAATGTAATTCTCAATTAATTAGTGTTTGAATGGGTAAATGTAGGCCATTTGTATTATAAAAACTGTAAAACTATGTAACTGCAAACTGTACAAAGCATAGCATGAGTTATCAGAATTTAAGTGTATACAGTCAATTCAAGTCAAATTTTCAAATCCACACTACAATGACACAATGGAAATACTTCGGGGTTTCTGTTACCTGCTTAGTGATCCTGGACTTAACATTTCTAAGTCCTCATTCTCTTACATACTAGTCTGGTTTGCGATGAATATTTGCTTCAAAATGACCCATATTCATCTCACTTTAGGCTAATATTTGCACAATTTTACTGTTTGAAATTTCTATTTATATGCAGACACGGTTAGATTAAGATGCAAGTTTTTTGTCTGATCAAATAAGGACTTTATCAAGAGATGACTGGTCACTTCAGTTGTGTGGCAAATGTTGCATCACGCTGTTGCATATTTCTCTGAAATAAATGTAGCATAAAAGACAAGGAATTATGTTTCTCTGAATTCATTGTAGCATATAAGACTAGGAATTTGCACAGTAACTTTTGCCTCTAAAATTAAGGCCCAGCATGGTTCCACTTAATTTAGTGTCACTCATGCTCGAGAATCAGCTGTGGCTGATTACATTAGGCACAGATGGATGTTTATCAAGTCAACTCCTTGAATCAGAACAGGGTTACAACTCCATAAGGGTTCCCCCCCCTTCTTGATTAACACATTTAAAAAGTGTAAAGTAAAAAGAGAAACCATTCTGCCTTCAATTCGGTTGCATTTAGATGTTTGCTGGCAAATAGGCAGAATAAAAAAAAAGAAGCACAAAAGTAAAACATTACGGGACATTTTGAAACTGGGTTTTCCCTCAGTATACAGATCTTTTGTGCTTCAACTTTCTTTCCTTAAAGAGACAAGGAAGCAAAGGCTTAAATTAGATGGCTAATTTACTGTAAAACATTAAATACAGAAAAACTAGCTAAAAACCAAATCAATGCTGCTTGATAAATTAAGTTGTCCTTTATAGTGAAGTCATAAATATGTATTGCTTATAATATTAAACCGCTTAAAATCATGAAATTAGCATTAAATTGCGAAAAAGCCCATTATAGCTAAATAGTTCAGAAACTGCATTAAACTTTCACATCCTCATTAAATCTAGCTCACGTATTTTCCTGTTCGTTTCAGAGAAAGTTCAGTTTTCTTAAGAAAATAACGTTCTCAAGGCAAGAAAACATCTGGTGTCCAGCCAACTTTAAAGGGAACATTTTCCCATCATTTACTCGCTCATGTTGTTCCAAACCTGTATGAGTTTTCTTCTTCTGTTGAACATTAAAGAAGATATTTTGAAGAATGTGGGTAACCAAATGCTGTTAGCCATTGGCTTACCTAATGTTTTTTTCCTCTGTGCTATGGACGTCAATGGCTATCAGCAACTGTTTGGTTACCCACATTTTTCAAAATATCTTCTTTTGTGTTCAACATAAGAAAGAAGATCATACAGGTTTGGAATGACTTAAGGGTGAGTCATTGAGATGGATGAACTATATCTTTAAGTTCTCCATAGTTTCACACCAGGGGTTTTCAAACTCTCTTTTGCCCTCTGAGATGTAACCTTCAGTGACACACCTGCTTTATAGGTGTCATACGGTTGATCTCCTCTCTGTCTCTCATGGACAAAAGCAGATGTGCATGAAGAGACGGGGTTTGAATTACATGTAGAAACTGCTATCAGTAAAACATAACCTAAATTCTTGAACTGATCTCAAGGTCATTAATAGTTGCCAGCTATACATGTCTGGAGATTTGGTGGGACTAGGAGTAGCCTAATTAACAAACACCTAAATCACGTTTTTGGAAATGAAAGTAATACTAAGCTTTAAATTAAACGAATCCACTGGTATTGTTCATTTTTGCAAACTTAAATGTGTACGCAAATAGACGTGATAATGGTAAATAAAGTTATGGCATATTCCTTAATGGGTTTAAATGACATCTTCAAAAAAATGGTTATTTACACAAATCCTGAGATGTCAGAGCTCAGCATTGCATCGACATTCAGAACCAGTCACCTCTTTCATATGGATATGCAAAGCTGTTTGAATTTCTAACGTATTGTTAAAATATAACGAGTTAACTGTCAAGCTCTCCAATATGTTAGAAAGTCAAAACAACTGTCAATCGTCGTGTCATTAAATGTGTCAGTAAGACCGATTATGATACCTACTCCGATTTTTTGCAAGGAAAAATATATAGATAAATAATCAAATGTATAAAATATTTTGTCGCAAAAAAACCCCTTCAAGTTCCTGAACAGGAAACTTAAGATCTAACCCATTAAACTGTTGTTATTATTATTGCATTGCTTGTAATATGCAATTATAAGATTAAACGCCGTGTCATTATAACACATTATTACTTTTAATTAATAGATAATATAAGTAGTGTAGAGTCATGTTTTTTTAATTGTAGTAGATCTAAATATCAAAATAATGTAATTTTGCTGCTAATGCTACACCTTTTAAACTTCACAGCCAGCACTGAAGAAGACGTTTACCAGTGATCTTCTGAAGTTCATCAGCTCTCGTGCATTTATTTTATTTAACATAGTCTACCTTTTTTAAACAGTAGTGAGGGCCACGCCCCCAAACGCGAAGAGCGCGTGCACGGTTCATAAAAGCGGAACGTTTTCTAACGCGTCGTGCAACACTTTCCACAGAAGCACGTGCTGCGTGGGACGCCAACCAACAAATGATCCGCCCTCGGCATACACCGTTCATACACTAGAAATTAGCTCGGTACCAAAATATTAAAATAAACACTTTGCTCAAGTAACCAGTGTTTTTGTTGTACTTTTTGCATTTCATATCATTTTTAATAAAATGTTTTCTCTTTATATTATATATATATATACACACACACACTGTTATACAAAACTGTCAAGGAGTGGTACCCTTTTAAAAGATACTAATATGTATTTTTAATATGTATTTTGAAGCACAATTTTGGTGTAAATATGGTACAAAGTTTTTATTACCTTAGGGTGCATATATATATATATATATATATAAAAAGCATGACCTTATCAATTAATGCTTTATCTTTTTTCTCTCCCCTCCCCATTCTGTCACCTTTGTGTTGTTTTAACCCAATCAACAGTTTGTTTTATTTTTCTCCCTCTGTCCATCCTCAATGTATTGCAGATCTTCTGGCGAGGACCTTCTCTGCCCAGCAACAGAGTGCTTGAGGGGACACCCAATGCCCTTGTATCCCATCCGCTTGCAAATCAAGGCAAGCAGTTACACAAAGCACACTCAGCATGTGATAATTCTACATTTATATTTGCAAGAAATGTAAATTATATCAGACTGTAAGTTCATGGCAAAGCTAGGCACTCCGAAGTCGGTGGTTCATTTCCTGTGGTAAAATGCACAAACTATTGCATATTGTCTTATGCAACGGACAGAATATAATAGTAGTCTTAAACTTGTAATGTTTCAAAATATTGTAACTGGATGATGTGCACATCATGGTTAAACCTTTTATTTTGAGGCCTTCAGGACAAATGCAATACGCAGTGTAAAGTTAGAGCTCTACCTCCCTCTTCTGGTACACACTGATGTTAATAAGCTGGCACTTTATTGCTATAGGCAATTATTACAGGTCTCCTGGGTTGGCTTGCTCTCTTGTTAGAGGTATTTATTGTGGTTTCTGTAGTTCTTGTAATGAATATGCAGACAATATTGTGCCTACATATTATAAGACAAAGGAAAAATGTAAATTATTTTTGTTTAATAGATGAGTATGACCGTATAGGCCTAGCGTATCGTCTAACCCAGAACTGACAAATTGGGTTATTGCTCAAAAGAGTGCACAAGATAAAGGTCAGGGACAGGGTATATCAGTAGGTGACCTTTATGCCAGTTCACTTGAAGCGAGGTGGATGCAGCTGATACAATATCACATTTCATACCTCACAAAGATGTGAAGGCCTTGGGTCGCTTTATATGAATATACATGTATAAAATATAAAAGAAGCTACTCACAAATGATGAAAGTAGTTTGTTTATCATCTGGATTTCTTGGCCCTTGTTCAAAAAGCATGTTGAGCATCTGGGAGCTTACATGGCATTGATCCTCCTGCATAATTGACACTGACTTTGACCACTGACAAGCTCTCAATGCTTACAAATAGGCAATACTGAAATAACCAGCAGATGTCGTCGTTAAATTCATCTGTCTGGTATAACCAGTTGAGTCATCTGTGATTTTAAATGCGTGCTCTTGTGTACGTGAATGAATCGTGCTTTGGGTCATGTTAAATAGTTTTTGTTGTTGTTGTTCTTGAGTGAGGTTATCAGAAAGATACGTTTTAATATGAATTTGGGGTCACGGGTAAAAACAGCATTGGCGGATTTAGGGGCTCGAGATGGTTGCCAATCCCAGTAAATGAACACAAGTAGACTAGTCTTTAATTTAGTCTGACAACAACAGCAACAACATAAAAATAGGTTACTGACCATTTAACAGTTACAAATCAACTTGATGTCTCGGCGGATGTAAATCGAGCGCACGGTTTGGGATGTGATCTATAATCTCCTAAAGGTTGATTTTATTTAGTCAGTAATAGAGAATGAATTAAAGTGAATTCCCTGTCAGATCGCGCACTAAGATGGCGAAATTGCTCGACCACATAGCGAGGACATCACGTAGTTTACGTGGGCGTTAATTTGCGAGAAAACATGATTTGGCTCAATGTAGTTTCAGCACCGTGGTCAGAGCTCGACGAGAACAAAAGGCGGATTAGCGTCCTTGATATCAGGGGCCGTCCAAATGTTACATGCAACCCTAAAAAACGAACGCTCAAATAAAGCAGTAGCGAACCGTAAACCTATTTATCTAAAGTACGTTTCTTTGAAGTAAAACGTGTTATTTTGTTTGTGTTCAACAGTAAAATAAATCTTGGCATATTTTATGTTTGTTATGAATCATGGCTCTTCGTGAAGGAACGTGTGATATTATTATTCATAAAGCCTAATTATTAATCATTCTACATATTATTATTCCATCCTCCTTTTTCTTTTTTCCCTTTATGTTCGCTTTAATTTTTTGCATACATAAGGAACATTTATTGATCTTATTTTTGTCAAACGTGTTTCCCTTGTACAACTCATTCTTAAAACAAAAAAAAAAACATTAATCATACCGTAATTATAGTACTGTACTCTATTCAGTTTAGCTGTGATGATCTGCAGTAGTTGGGAGAATAATAAAATGATCTAAGAATAAATTGTATCCTTTTTTATATATATATATAAGTTGCTATTACAAGATTTCGAGGCACATTTGAGTCAGATGTGAGCTATGCATTATGAGAACTAAAATAATTGCAAAACATTTTGCATGATATTTTGTGCAGATGCTAAATTGAGATAAAAAGGCGTTATTAGGAGAAAAACATGACTAGATTTTCTTTTTACCTCCATAGTATTACAGTGATATGAAAGGGACAGCTGGAACCGTAAACCTATTTATCTAAAGTACGTTTCTTTGAAGTAAAACGTGTTATTTTGTTTGTGTTCAACAGTAAAATAAATCTTGGCATATTTTATGTTTGTTATGAATCATGGCTCTTCGTGAAGGAACGTGTGATATTATTATTCATAAAGCCTAATTATTAATCATTCTACATATGATTATTCCATCCTCCTTTTTCTTTTTTCCCTTTATGTTCGCTTTAATTTTTTGCATACATAAGGAACATTTATTGATCTTATTTTTGTCAAACGTGTTTCCCTTGTACAACTCATTCTTAAAACAAAAAAAAAACATTAATCATACCGTAATTATAGTACTGTACTCTATTCAGTTTAGCTGTGATGATCTGCAGTAGTTGGGAGAATAATAAAATGATCTAAGAATAAATTGTATCCTTTTTTATATATATATATAAGTTGCTATTACAAGATTTCGAGGCACATTTGAGTCAGATGTGAGCTATGCATTATGAGAACTAAAATAATTGCAAAACATTTTGCATGATATTTTGTGCAGATGCTAAATTGAGATAAAAAGGCGTTATTAGGAGAAAAACATGACTAGATTTTCTTTTTACCTCCATAGTATTACAGTGATATGAAAGGGACAGCTGTTTCTATGTGACAGCACCCAGTGGTTTTGCGGCTACGCTCTGAGAGGAAAATGTAGACGCTCCCTTAAGCCGAGTAAGCATCACGGTTTCCACACCCCGAGGGAGGACGGGAGATGGACAGGAGGGGGACACCGGCTTTCGACGTCAAAAGCTACGGGTTATACGGAGTGTCAACACTGTGAATATAGGCTACAGCATTACCGTGCGCCCGCTTTACAGCCTCTGCATTAAAACGTGAGTGAAATGTACATTTTATTTGCATTTATACTTGTATTGATTCATGCATGTATTCTAGTCAACAGGCGATATCTGAGAGGGCACAGAGAGACAAAAACCAAGACCTTTCAAGGGTGACAGATGCACGGATTTAGTTAAATGTACATTGGCTGGCGTTCGAGCCACCCGCTCTCCATCAGCTCTCTTTATCTGTGCACGTAGAATATCAGACCATGTTCTACAACCAGGCAGAAAGACAGCAAATAAACAAACATCCCCTTGGGATTAACAAAAGAGAGAGAGGGAAGGAAACGAGAGCGAATTTCGCCTTTGCTCAAACACCAGAGAGCTCGTAATATTTGAATGAACTTCTTTTAGTCCCTTTTGATTTAAAGGCGTGAAGTTGCATGGCTAGTTGCATGTTTTTGTTCTCTATCATGTATGTGCGTATGTGCAGTTGGTGTCGTGACAAAGAGCCACATACGCCTGAGCCTCCAGTGTGGATTAAACAAAGAAACCATAGGGATATCCGTCAATATTTATGCATTTCATTTTATTGCATTCACTTTTAATATGCTCTCTTGCCAGAGCTCAGTGTCTTTGTTGTACTATAGCATTTTAATCTCTTAAAATTAGAGATTGACTGATCACTCGTATTGCATTGTGTTTTCATTGACACTTTATTGTATCTTAAATTATTCATATTTAAATGATGTAATGCATTCATTCAAACAGATCTTTAGTGTATATTCAAATAGCTAAAAATGTTCATTTTTGAATATATATAGCTACTGCAAATGTGCAAAGCATTGTATGATTTTGAAATGTCAAACAGCAAGCCAGCACTTTATTATAATCCTCATTATCCTCCATAATATTATGCATTTAATTCAGCTCCAATTTAAACGTACGACTCTATTCAAACTTTGTTTGGCAGATCATTTTTAATATAGGGCTGCTATCTGTTAACGTTATACTTTTAAAGAAATGTATATGATCTTTCATTGTGTGAGAATTGTTTGCCATTCAAAATTGGCCGTCTTGGAAGAAGATATTGAGATTCTGGCAAGCTGAATGGCGATTGGAGGTCTTTCTTGTATTTATTTGCATATTGAATTGCGATTGGTCTATCTTTCTTACATCGAATTAAGTATGCCTTCAGATTGCGGAACAGATCATTTTGATTCTCGGTGGCAAAGGGGGTTCAGAAAGTCAAAGAAAAGAGGTTGAGGGCCTTAAAATAAAATGTTTTACATTTAAGAACAAATTTAGTAGGTTTTAGCTGGTTTTAAAACGCTCACGAACAGAAATTATTTGAGTTTGAGGAGGTAACCATAGCAACAGCTCGAGCACATAATCGTTATCATATTTTACATTAACAAAACTTAACCCTCTGGTGCTCCTCATTTGGGAGTCACACTTGTGGTCTTCACAGTCAAAAGTGACCGGACACCTGAAATGTAACCTTTTTTTTCACCCAGTAAAATCAATGTAATATATTTTTGTTCAATAATATTTTGTATTTTGTATTTTGAGATAATTTCATGGCACTGACTAATATTTATGCAATAATTATGATGCACATTGAAAATAATACACATTTAAAAAATATATATTTGTATATTACTTTTCAATGAATGCTTAGTGCCATCTGGTGGGAGTAAAATAAGAAAAACATCTGCAATTCCATGGTTTAGTCCATAGATTTCTATATAGCTCTATATAAAAGGCCTAAAAATTCTCTAATTGTTTTTAGACAAAAATACTTATTTTTATTAAGTTGTGGGTTTGGATATATATTTAGACAAATTTTGTAAAGGTTTAGATTTTTGTTTGGTTTGAAATGTTGATTTGAAGCATCAGTTTTTGAATTATTATTACTTCAGCCAAACCTCTAGGAGTTTAGACTAGCAGTTTTCTGACTCATTTTGGCTATATGGTTATAGCCATACCAATTCAATTGAGTGTGTATGTTTGTGTATGTGTCTGAGGGTGTGTGTTAAGTGAGTGTGTGTTTGAGTGAGTGTGTCTTTTTTTTAACGACCACTTAGCCTGCTCGAATCATGCCCTCAATTTTTTTGTGTTCACATTCCAAATGCCATAAATCACCAAGTTTCGTACCATTCCGATGTAGCTGTGATTTAAAAAAAAATTCAAAACAGAAAATGTTTAGGTCAAAAGTGACCGAAGAGGTCCAGAGGGTTAAATACTGTCGTTATTTGTTACTTTCTTCGATATACATTTTACAGATACATAACAAAAGCATAAATTTTTTTTTATTTAAAAGGTCTTCCAGTTAATGTTTGGCCTACTGTGCTATAAAACAAATTACTAGTTTAACACAAATTTTTTTTTTGGCTGCTTACAAGCACCACATGTCCTTTTACAAACATATATCTTGTTAATGGAAGTTAGTATAAAGTGTTAGCGATGATTTTAAGTGTCTTGGTTTTAGCGTTATCTGTTTTTTTAATTATTCAGAGCTGTCACGGTTCAAACCTTTCCACCGGGACTCGTGTTTAACATCGCGACTCTTCCCCCGCCGCTGAGCCGCTCTCCAGTGCTGAAACCCTGGGTGCAGCTGTCGCTCCGTCCCCTTAGGAAACTGTCCTAATGAAGGAGGCCGACGCCATCAAGCTCTTCATTGGCCAGATCCCACGGAATCTGGAGGAGAAGGACCTGAAGCCCATCTTTGAGCAGTTTGGGAAGATCTATGAGCTTACGGTGATCAAGGACAAGTACACGGGAATGCACAAAGGTAATTAAATGAGATTGACGTGGCTCTATTGAACGGACAGTCTCAAGGGGAGATGGGAGACTAATGGTGCTAGATGAGCTTCCTTTTCATATCTTAAGAGAAACATCTGTGTTAGTACATCTAGTTATGTCTTCTTCTTTGACAGTGGGATGTATACTGTGTTTTAATGTGTAGAAACTTTAACCGTTAGTTTGTAATAGCATTCATTTCCTCCCATTTCACTTTGAGTTGGGTTCCAAAAGTCTAGCTTCCCGAGATAAACGAATCTATTCATAGAAAATGCATCTGTGGTGCGAAAACAAATTGTTCAACGTTTTTCCATTTCTGAGTCACAGTTGTCATATCCTTTTATGTCCGCAAAACACTGCTTGTTATTCATGGTCTGTCTAGGACTGGTACATTTTTATTTTTACATCCCACGTTGTATTCTTGGTCTTTCTTCAGGATGTGCGTTCTTGACGTACTGTGCGAAGGAGTCAGCCTTGAAGGCCCAGAATGCACTACACGAGCAGAAGACATTGCCGGGGGTGAGTTTTCGCTGTTAATAAAGTGAACGGGCTGTATAAAAAAATAGATTTATTTAAGTCAG
Organism: Sinocyclocheilus grahami; assembly: GCF_001515645.1. Taxonomy (NCBI): domain Eukaryota; kingdom Metazoa; phylum Chordata; class Actinopteri; order Cypriniformes; family Cyprinidae; genus Sinocyclocheilus; species Sinocyclocheilus grahami. Next base: position 1,018,807 of record NW_015505295.1, read on the forward strand.
ACAAACACTTCCATTTGCCTATATATAGCAGACTACATATAGGATAAATCTTTTATCATAAAGCTCTTCTAACAAGGCTGAGGAACTTGAAGTCATTTCTAAAAGTGGAAACAACACATTATATGGTTCAGGAGACAGGATCTGTGAAAATCTGTGTTGACTGAACAGACTTTAATTAGGTATGTAGGAGGGCACAATCCTTGAAGGCATCCGCGCTCGTGTCGCTCTCAGAAGTCGTTGATTAGCTGTTAGGCCATCTGCCGTGACGGGCAACCTGTAAATTCAGAAACCTCCAATCTCTTCATCTTTTTAATGCTTTTTTATGGTTTCATGCGTAAATTACCTACTTTTTTCCAGATTTGCCAGATGTATGGGATCATTATGAGCGGTGTTGCGATTCGAATGTACTTGACATCAACGTATAAAACTCGAGGATGAGATCATATGGTCTGTTTTGTGATTTACAGGCAGGAACTAAAGGCATAGTCCTCCCAAAAAATGAAAATTTTTTCTTCATTTATGCCATTCCAAACCTCTATGACTTTCTGTCTTCTGCTGAACACAAAAAAGATATTTTGAAGTATGTTGGTAACCAAACAATTTTGGTTCCCATTAACTTCCATTGTATTTTTTTGTCCATACAATGGGAACAGAAGCTGGAACATTCTTCAGAATATCTTCTTTTGTTTTCCATGCCGGAAATGCCAAAGTCATGCCGGTTTGGAATGACATTAGGGTGAATAAAGATGACTGTATTTTCATTATTGGGTGGAATATCCCTTTAATACAACCATACGCTCAGTGCTCGCGTGATGATGTTTTTTCCCCCCCCTGTTGATTAGACTTGGAGCAAGCAAACCCACAGGGAATCTTTTGCTTCCCCTCAAATTCTATTTAAGCGAGTTTAATTTGCACTAGAGGAAGCTGCTTGTCGTAAAAGATGAGACACAATGTGGACTGAGCGGCCAAACAGAAGCTTCTGGTGCTTCTGAACAGACTCTGAGCCAACTGTGGTCCCACCAGACGTAGGCTAATGAAGGGATATATGACTTTATTGCTCCATATGTCACATCACGTAACATCGAAAGCTGGTTGAGTAGTGTTAGAAGTGATGAAATTAAATCAAAGTGTGAGCAAAGTAAACCTCGTTCTGCCTTGGTTTTAGGGAATCAGTGTTTGTGAGCATCTGTTTAGATTGTTTTTCCTTATGGCGAGTAACGTTATGCGCATGTGTGCTCGTGAGTACAAATCCCATTATTAGCATGACAGTAGTCTGACCTTTGCCGACCTCTCCAGGCGCAGATCAGCGGGCCTCCCTGGCTTTAAATCCTCTCTCCTCCTCCTCTATCCCTCTATCCTTCTATTAGTCTACCCCCTCACCTAAGCCTGGTAAGACGGTGTTCAAACCTCCCCCATGAGGTATGACGGGAACCACATTATTAAGAACAACAGCCCCCTCCCTCTCCTAGAGAGAAATCGCTCTTCCTCTTTCTTGGTCTCTCTCTTTCTTTCTTTTTTCACACACACGCAGATAGCCCAGCTGTGTGGCATTATTACCAGCTCATGGCACCTGCCATTCAGAGCAGGCTCCTCCCCCAGGCTGTCAATCATAGCGAATCGCTCCAGCAACGCTGCGTGATGTGTGTTTAGAGTGCGTGTGCGGGTGAGATAGGAATTGTAACCACGATGAGGGGAGAAAGACAGATAAGATAAGACAGAAATTGGCTTGGAACCTTCATTTCCCACCATTTATTTTTTTCTCTCTCAGGCTTTGTTCAGACTACTCCCAATTCAGATTTGTTTTTCAGATTTTTCAGTTTGTGCATTGTCATTTTGCGAGTGGTGAAAACATAAGCGCTTGTTCAAATGTGGTAAGAAAAAGGATAGTTCACCCAAAAAAATGACAGTTCTGCAATCATTTACACACTCTCATGTCATTCCAAACTTGTTTGACGTTCTTTCTTCTGCAAAAACACAAAAGATATTTTGAAGGTTTTTTGAAAGTTAATGAGAACCAATGCTGTTTTGGATTCCGTCGACTATAATTAGTGTTATTTTACTATTATTTATTGTAGTATTTGTTAACATTTTTATTTACATTTTATTTTAATTTTTTCTGTTTGTTTTAGTCATTTTGTTATGTGCTTGTCATTTTTATTTTAAATGTTTATATTAAGCTTTAATTTTTTAGGTTTTTAATTTCGTTAGTTACCAAGGTTAGTTACCATTTCTTTCAATTAATTTAATTTTATTTTTAATTTGATTTACTTTATTTCAATTAACAAATCTGACCTGTAATAGCTTTAGTTTTAGTTGTAGTTTTAGTTAATTTTACAACACTCTTTCATTGAATCGACAAAAATGCTTAAAACATTCTTCAAAACACCTTTTGTGTTCTGCTGATGAAATAAGATTCGAAACATTCAAATGTGTTTGGGTTTTGTAAAAGTCATATTTCATGCATTTTTAGACTGTATTGTTTGTTTGGATGAGGAAAAAATAACTGACAAAAACTAAAAGTCTAATATTCTAATTTGGCTAAGGTTGAAACTGAATAAAAGATCAACTGCGAGCAGTGAATTGAATGGAGAGGTAAAGGAAGACGAGGGAGGAGGGGTTGAACAGATGGCATGGCTGGAGTGGCACCTGGCCTTATGTTTAATTTCAGGTGAGAGGCACGCAGTGATTGTAGACAGAGGAGGAGAATGGAGACCTGAAGTCCTCTTTCTGGTTTTCAATCCCATGCTCTCTTCGTCCTCCCCCTCTTATCTTTCCCCAACTCTCCTATCTCTCACTCTCGGCCTATTGTTGCCATCCCAACGTGTTTGCTTAACTCGGTTTATCACATGGCCCCACAACAAAGCGCCGGGCGTCGTCCAAGACACTTCAGTCGTGCACGCATTCGTTTGTGCTTTTAAATCCGGCACAGCATTCACATACATACCCTCGATCTCCCGTGTCCTCTATTCACTCATTGGCCACATCTCAAATCGTATTCCCTTTGGCCTTCTCTCAAACAGTAGCTAGTGAACTACAGGGCTAAAATACGGGATGAATTTGAAACACAGTTGTTGTGTTGGCGATTTATGGTAAAATGTGACTCAACTTCAGTTAAGATAAATATCAGCTTTCACATTGAGGTTTTTTGTGGTTTAAGTTGTTTTATTTGCTGTTTCAGAAACAGCTTTACTCTTACTCCTGCCTCAGCCATAAAAATCGTGACAAGAAAGCAAGACGTAGTCGATCAACAGGACAGACCAGATAGCTTATGTTTGCACTATTAATGTTGTTTTTACTATTATAATTTTGATTCAAAGCATCAAATTACACCCGATCTCTATCGAGCTAGTGCTTCCATTGGTTATTGATAGCAAAATGGCAGTTAAACATCTATCTATGATGTGTGTGCGCACACATTTTGGCATTTTCGTGTTTGGGACAAGTTGTTGAATGCGTGTTTAAAAGAGCGTCTGTTGTGCCTTTGTTGTGGGGGAGGGGAGGGCAGGTGTTATCAGAGAGGGGGATGGAGTGTGTGAGAGCGAATGTCTGGATGTTTGTTTGTAGTTTAGTACAATGTGCTCATTCTGATTTCCGTCGTAGTATGTTTAGTGCACCCGGAAAGTCAAATAAGATAAGATTGGTGGTTGGATACCTTAAAATATGTGTCACAGTGCACTACATTTCACATTTAACTAATGTGTTCCTATGAAATTGTACATGTACGAAATGTACTTCGATTAAAAATCCAAGTGGATTATGTGTGAGAAAGCATATGCAAATTCATACGAGTACTTTTTACACAAATAAAAGACGAGCGGTCATATCAGACTATCACGAACCGACGCGTCAAATGCGAAATTGCGTGCGCTCGTATGTTTCCTTTCTAGAGTTGCGAGATTAAGTATATTTGACTTAGTGTCAGTGTCTATACTCACATCCAGACAGGATGAGTCCATTGTTCGGATGAATTGAAGGGTTACAGGGTTCGAGAGCGCAAAAGAGGGAGAGAGGTGAAAATAGGTCTAATTAAAGAGAAATTGGACAGATATGTGAAAAGGGGGGAAAGATGGGGGTGAATTGGGGGAAGGGGGAAATGAAAGAAAATTTGACATAATGAGCCATGGGTTGTGATGGGGTTGGTCTCTCTCTTTCTTTCTTTTTTCACACACACGCAGATAGCCCAGCTGTGTGGCATTATTACCAGCTCATGGCACCTGCCATTCAGAGCAGGCTCCTCCCCCAGGCTGTCAATCATAGCGAATCGCTCCAGCAACGCTGCGTGATGTGTGTTTAGAGTGCGTGTGCGGGTGAGATAGGAATTGTAACCACGATGAGGGGAGAAAGACAGATAAGATAAGACAGAAATTGGCTTGGAACCTTCATTTCCCACCATTTATTTTTTTCTCTCTCAGGCTTTGTTCAGACTACTCCCAATTCAGATTTGTTTTTCAGATTTTTCAGTTTGTGCATTGTCATTTTGCGAGTGGTGAAAACATAAGCGCTTGTTCAAATGTGGTAAGAAAAAGGATAGTTCACCCAAAAAAATGACAGTTCTGCAATCATTTACACACTCTCATGTCATTCCAAACTTGTTTGACGTTCTTTCTTCTGCAAAAACACAAAAGATATTTTGAAGGTTTTTTGAAAGTTAATGAGAACCAATGCTGTTTTGGATTCCGTCGACTATCATTAGTGTTATTTTACTATTATTTATTGTAGTATTTGTTAACATTTTTATTTACATTTTATTTTAATTTTTTCTGTTTGTTTTAGTCATTTTGTTATGTGCTTGTCATTTTTATTTTAAATGTTTATATTAAGCTTTAATTTTTTAGGTTTTTAATTTCGTTAGTTACCAAGGTTAGTTACCATTTCTTTCAATTAATTTAATTTTATTTTTAATTTGATTTACTTTATTTCAATTAACAAATCTGACCTGTAATAGCTTTAGTTTTAGTTGTAGTTTTAGTTAATTTTACAACACTCTTTCATTGAATCGACAAAAATGCTTAAAACATTCTTCAAAACACCTTTTGTGTTCTGCTGATGAAATAAGATTCGAAACATTCAAATGTGTTTGGGTTTTGTAAAAGTCATATTTCATGCATTTTTAGATTGTATTGTTTGTTTGGATGAGGAAAAAATAACTGACAAAAACTAAAAGTCTAATATTCTAATTTGGCTAAGGTTGAAACTGAATAAAAGATCAACTGCGAGCAGTGAATTGAATGGAGAGGTAAAGGAAGACGAGGGAGGAGGGGTTGAACAGATGGCATGGCTGGAGTGGCACCTGGCCTTATGTTTAATTTCAGGTGAGAGGCACGCAGTGATTGTAGACAGAGGAGGAGAATGGAGACCTGAAGTCCTCTTTCTGGTTTTCAATCCCATGCTCTCTTCGTCCTCCCCCTCTTATCTTTCCCCAACTCTCCTATCTCTCACTCTCGGCCTATTGTTGCCATCCCAACGTGTTTGCTTAACTCGGTTTATCACATGGCCCCACAACAAAGCGCCGGGCGTCGTCCAAGACACTTCAGTCGTGCACGCATTCGTTTGTGCTTTTAAATCCGGCACAGCATTCACATACATACCCTCGATCTCCCGTGTCCTCTATTCACTCATTGGCCACATCTCAAATCGTATTCCCTTTGGCCTTCTCTCAAACAGTAGCTAGTGAACTACAGGGCTAAAATACGGGATGAATTTGAAACACAGTTGTTGTGTTGGCGATTTATGGTAAAATGTGACTCAACTTCAGTTAAGATAAATATCAGCTTTCACATTGAGGTTTTTTGTGGTTTAAGTTGTTTTATTTGCTGTTTCAGAAACAGCTTTACTCTTACTCCTGCCTCAGCCATAAAAATCGTGACAAGAAAGCAAGACGTACACCTGGCCTTATGTTTAATTTCAGGTGAGAGGCACGCAGTGATTGTAGACAGAGGAGGAGAGTCCTCTTTCTGGTTTTCAATCCCATGCTCTCTTCGTCCTCCCCCTCTTATCTTTCCCCAACTCTCCTATCTCTCACTCTCGGCCTATTGTTGCCATCCCAATGTGTTTGCTTAACTCGGTTTATCACATGGCCCCACAACAAAGCGCCGGGCGTCGTCCAAGACACTTCAGTCGTGCACGCATTCGTTTGTGCTTTTAAATCCGGCACAGCATTCACATACATACCCTCGATCTCCCGTGTCCTCTATTCACTCATTGGCCACATCTCAAATCGTATTCCCTTTGGCCTTCTCTCAAACAGTAGCTAGTGAACTACAGGGCTAAAATACGGGATGAATTTGAAACACAGTTGTTGTGTTGGCGATTTATGGTAAAATGTGACTCAACTTCAGTTAAGATAAATATCAGCTTTCACATTGAGGTTTTTTGTGGTTTAAGTTGTTTTATTTGCTGTTTCAGAAACAGCTTTACTCTTACTCCTGCCTCAGCCATAAAAATCGTGACAAGAAAGCAAGACGTAGTCGATCAACAGGACAGACCAGATAGCTTATGTTTGCACTATTAATGTTGTTTTTACTATTATAATTTTGATTCAAAGCATCAAATTACACCCGATCTCTATCGAGCTAGTGCTTCCATTGGTTATTGATAGCAAAATGGCAGTTAAACATCTATCTATGATGTGTGTGCGCACACATTTTGGCATTTTCGTGTTTGGGACAAGTTGTTGAACGCGTGTTTAAAAGAGCGTCTGTTGTGCCTTTGTTGTGGGGGAGGGGAGGGCAGGTGTTATCAGAGAGGGGGATGGAGTGTGTGAGAGCGAATGTCTGGATGTTTGTTTGTAGTTTAGTACAATGTGCTCATTCTGATTTCCGTCGTAGTATGTTTAGTGCACCCGGAAAGTCAAATAAGATAAGATTGGTGGTTGGATACCTTAAAATATGTGTCACAGTGCACTACATTTCACATTTAACTAATGTGTTCCTATGAAATTGTACATGTACGAAATGTACTTCGATTAAAAATCCAAGTGGATTATGTGTGAGAAAGCATATGCAAATTCATACGAGTACTTTTTACACAAATAAAAGACGAGCGGTCATATCAGACTATCACGAACCGACGCGTCAAATGCGAAATTGCGTGCGCTCGTATGTTTCCTTTCTAGAGTTGCGAGATTAAGTATATTTGACTTAGTGTCAGTGTCTATACTCACATCCAGACAGGATGAGTCCATTGTTCGGATGAATTGAAGGGTTACAGGGTTCGAGAGCGCAAAAGAGGGAGAGAGGTGAAAATAGGTCTAATTAAAGAGAAATTGGACAGATATGTGAAAAGGGGGGAAAGATGGGGGTGAATTGGGGGAAGGGGGAAATGAAAGAAAATTTGACATAATGAGCCATGGGTGGTGGTGGGGGAGGGGCCACTGTTGAAAGGGGAGGCGGCGGACATCCACGAGCTTAAAGACAGACATCTGCTAGCATGAGTGTGTGTGTGCGCGCGTGTGTGTGTGGCCTTTGATGATTACACACTCCATGAGAGCAGAACTTAATCTGACGGACATCTATCCACTGTGCACAGCAGATTTTTTCACACCATTGAGAGACAACATAAACTAGCTAATGGCCATTTTCTACTTTTGGCTGCAAATATTAGCTGCGCCTTTCATCCTGTTTACGTTTTTGGTAGTGTTCAGATGCTCAGACATTCGTTATAATAAAGTCACGAACAACAGATCCTCTTGGGTCCGTCCTACTTCCTCTCTTGATTTGGTTGGTTTTGTCGTCTGCAACAAATCATGCAATTTTAAGAGCTTATTTGCAGGTGGTAATATGTCTTCCTTCTGAATGTGTCCCAGATCAATATTGTTGCTCATGAAAACCCATAAAGGCACTAAATGATGAATATGGCATTTGCAGATTTCCTTATGAGTAATAAGGCCGTATCGAATTTTCAATTTGAAGTGCCCATGATGATTTTTTAAAACATAAATAATAATCTATACCTGTTTTTACCAGGCAAGTTGTGTTACAAATGAAGAATATTCACTCTTTAAGAATATTGTGTGTCAAATACGTATTGACAATTACCACAGAAATGAATGGTTGTCCCTTAGATTTCCATTTAAAAGTACACAACAAAAAGTACACACTTTAGTATAGGGACCGAGTCTCACTATTAACTAGTTGCTTATTAGCATGCCTATTAGTAACATATTGGCTGTTTATTAGTACTTGTAAAGCATTTATTCTACATGACCATATTGTACATCCCTAATCCTACCCAATACCTAAACTTAACAACTACCTTACTAACTATTAATAAGCAGCAAATAAGGAGTTTATTGAGGCAAAAGTCATAGTTAATGGTTTGTTAATAGCGAGAATTGGACCTTAAAATAAAGTGTGACTGTTCATTTTTACAAACTGAGAACCAACTCCATCTAATCTATAAAGACTAGCAAACAAACATGCATTATTTACTTTATGAAAAGAGTGTTGAAATCCATTGCTTTCCTCATCCACTTGGCATTTGGTTCCCACAGACAAAAATAAAGTAGCACCCCTATCTCAAACAATAGGACAGCATCACCAGTGTTGACGGTGTGTTCGGGGTGTTAGATATCAGCGTTATTGCAAGTATCGCTCATATGAGGTCTGTTTGCTTGGCAAAAGCGAGTTTGTTTGAATGTGCTACATTCAGAATTTGATATGCATATTGAGTTAGCAAGCCCAACCAATGCATATCTCAGTTTCTCAAGCAGTGCCATTTTCACACGTCCCCCCCATCTTTCCCTATTTCCCTATTTAAGCAGGCGTCAACGCTGACAGTTTAAAGTCGGTGTTACCATTGTAACTGCTTGAGGTCTAGTGAATGACACATTTGAAACACACTAATTGATTAGAGTATATTGATTATCTCAAGAATGAAGATTTCAGGAGCTTTAATCATCCAGCCAAGATGGTATTTCATTGTTTAAGGGTAATTGATGTGACATTTCAAGCAGTATTACATACTATTTAAAGGACTTTTTCCTCATTCTTACTAGATTGTCATGTATGCAGTTTCGATGACCTCATAATAATTAATAATAATGGAATATTTGTATTCAGTGCTATTTCTTCATAACACAGCAAATGAACTGCAAAAAGGTACATTTATATTAAATGGTGACATCTATTGCACCTAAAATGTACATTATACATTAAGCTATGCTAAATCTTGAATTTAAGAAAAAGTTCATTTCAGTGTTACTTCTCAGCTATTCTTGAAAACAGATTGTTTATATTAAATGTAAAATGTTGTGTTTGAGTATAAGAAATGTAAGTATCGATAAAAGTATGTTCTCTTTGACATGTTGAATGTGAATGAAACTACACATTTCTGTTGTAACAGTGTTAAAAAAATGGGAGATGGATAGAACGGCTGAAAGAATAAGCCAGAAAAAAAGGAGATTGGAAAGAAAGCGAGTGGAATATATTGGGGGTGGGGTGGCGTGCAGGTTGATTACGGTCGCAGGTCCTGTTGCCAGGAGACGGCTGAGACAAGGGATGCTGGGTTGCTAGGGAACCAGCTCAATGCGATGGCCAGCATTGCATGATGGGTACAGAGGCAAGATTGAGAATAGGCTTTGTGTAGATACACACCTAATTTAACATCTGCCACACACACACACACTGACAAGTCGCAAGAGAGATCCTCTTGAGCTTGAGTGCAATTCACACACCCAGTCATTCTTTCCATGCACAGAGAAACTTAGGGAATATAAACAAACAGCATGCCTTGCGGGCATATATAGTGTGAACGTGAATTGTGATCTGATTTTTAAACTCTTATGAGTCGCCAGCTTTCTGAATTTTCTGTGAATGGAAAAGATTTGGGTGTGTCTTCACAGTTTGTTTTAGGTATATAAGCATAAATATTTTACAGGTCAAACATGGTGATTTATTTCTATATATGTTTGAGGCAATACATGGAGGGTGGCGGCAGAGTAAATGTCAGTTTTGATTGAATAATCTATGGATTTAATATCCCATAATCCCACTGAAATCCCTGGCATCAGATCAAGGCGGAGATTAAGGGTGTGCTCATCATGTCAATGGAGTGTTTTTGCTGGCAGACGAACGCAGTGACAGTTATGACCTGTGCTTCTAATGGCATGTATGGAGAGATATTACATTAATATTTTCTATTTTTGTAAGCGTACAATTGCATTTTCCTGCTGCAACACAGATTGAAGGATTATGTTTATTTGTGTACTGATGTGTTTTACATTTTTCCATACACAAAAAAAAAGCACACATTTGTTTAGTCTCAGTTTCCTGGTGTTTTTAAAATCAGTTGTTCTACATTTGATTTAAGTATATACTTTAATAAAATGCACCTAGTTTTAATGTCAGTGGTGCTACTGCAATATAAAAACACCAGCTGGATATTTATGGAAAGTGTGAGATGTTCATCCTCAGGTTTAAAGGTAGGGCCCTATGATTTCCGTGATGTGGAAAACGCAGACAGAATCGTGGAATCCAGACATAAAAATGGATTTTACTATATAACACGGAATGTCACGGAATTTGCCAAATTTTAGATGGATACATCAATAGTAGGTCAGAATATTGAAATCAAATGCGACATGGAGTAGTATCTGTAAATATTAAGCCGTAAAAATACTATTTAAATATGAATTTGCATGTTCTGCACATCTCTGTGTGAATGAATGGCGCAAACATTATTTTATAAGGAATATTTACCCAAAAAATATTTACCAGAAAAATTTAAATACACAACAGTATTTCTGGGGGGAAAAAAGAGAGAGAGAAAAAAAAATCTTAATTTGAGGGAAAAAATAAAACTCATTTCATATGGCTTTAAAAATTTAATTTTTGTTAAACTTTTAATACATTGCTGTTAAATTGTGTACATTTCATGATTTCAATTAATTAGATATACTTTTTGATTTTTGATTTATTTATTATATAACCGTTAAAACAGATTCTAGAAAAATTTAAATGGGAAAAAATGGAATCCAGAAAAATTAAAACGGAATTTGGAAAAAAATAAAACATTTATTTATTTTTACCTTTTTGCTGTTGTTTATGCTTATGTATTTTTTTTTTGCTTGAAAATCTATGAAAAACACCAGTCTTTTTGTGAAGGGTGGTTTTGAATGGTTAGTGGTGTCATCATTCATTTTTTATTAAAAAATAAAATAAATAATTGTATATAACAATGATTCATTAAATAGATCAAAGGTGACAGTAAAGACATTTACATAGTTACAAAGTGTTTATTTCAAATAAATGCTGTTCGAAGGGTGGTTTTGAATGGTTAGTGGTGTCATCATTCATTTTTTATAAAAAAAAAAAATAATAATTGTATATAACAATGATTCATTAAATTGATCAAAGGTGACAGTAAAGACATTTACATAGTTACAAAGTGTTTATTTCAAATAAATGCTGTTCTATTGAACATTGATAATAATAATAATAATAAATGTTTCTTAATCATCAAGATATTAGAATGATTTCTGAAGTTCGGTGTAATAATGCTGAAAATTCAGCTTTGCCATCACATAAATAAATTAGATTGTAATGTCATTACATTGTTTAGAGCATAAGAAAAAAAAAGGAAAATAACATTTTATTCATATTTTATGCTATGTCATCCGTAGAGGACACCAGGACTACGTTTTTCTAAAAATAAAATGCCATGAATAGACATGAAAAGGCAAAAACAATGGGAATTTTTCAAATCACCAATCAATTTTTAGGTTTCTGGTTTTTGGTTTTTTGGTTTTTTATACCAAACTTTGCATAAGGATGATTCTCAACTATGTTGTAGAAGATATAACAAAATGACTTGATATACCATTCTGCTTTATGTAATATGTGTGTAAAAATTCCATAAACTGGTTTTCCCATTAAACACAATGTTATCTATACACTGCATCTAGTTTGCTGTTGGGACAAGCGTGTTGAAAAAAGAAGTGTAATAAAGAGAGTAGTGATTGGCCAGAACAAGCCCTTTAATTATTAATGTGGTTATGTGGAGTCTCTGGGTTCGGTTGTTTGTTTGATTTTCATGTTTATGGAAGCCAACAGGTTTCTTTCGCCTAGATGATGGAGAGTCTTCACTGTCTCTGTTGCTTTGGCAACCACAGCAGTTACACCCCCTACTTTTGTCTCTCTCTTTCTGTTCTCATAAATACATTCTCAAAGACTCACTTTTCATTCATTTCGATCCTTCCGTCGCCCTCTGTCTTGCTTGTTCTTTTTTTCCCCCATCACTACCTTCCCCTCCCCTCGTCGTCCAGGGCAACCTTGTTTACCTGCTGGGTAGCTCGTCTCGACGTTGTCATGGTGACACAGGGTTGGTTGCCGTGCCGACCTGAAGTGGCAGTGCCACGACTCTCTCTCTGTCTCTCGCTTTCTTGTCTCTTCCCGTCTCTCTCGTCCCTTTGTACCTTTTTCTCCTCACCCTTTTCTTTTTGTTCTCTGCTGCTGTCTCTGTTTTTCCTTTCTGTAATCCTTGAAGCTCCGTGACTCATCACAGTGCAAGAAAAGATATGAATAAAGCTCCACATGTGAAGCCTGTACCGCCCAGTGTATCAGAACAGAAGTGATGCTTTCCAGTTTTGATGTGCCATCTTTGTTGATGCATGCATGTTAAATGAGTGTACGAGCTGTTCCTTTGTCTCAACCTTGATGTGAGTTGGCTCCTTTCTGAAAATGAAACTAAAATGGCACAGTCATTAACCTAATCCATTTTGCTGACCATTTCAAGTGCTCATGCAGTCAACAGTTGGCCAGCAACCTGCTGTGTGTTGCACACTCTCGAAAATAAAGGTAAATGTCATAGAAGAGCCTCTGCATGTTCAACAGGAGGGCTTTACTTTTCCTCTTTTGTTGGATATATATTAGGGGTGTAACGGCACACAAACATGATGGTTCGGTATGCACCTCGGGTTTTGACGTTACGGTTTGGTATGGTTTCGGTACAGGGGGATTAACTAAACAAAAATTGCTTTTTTACTTTTTTTTTTTTTTTTTTTTTTTTTTTTTTTTTTTTTTATTAAACAGTGGTTTACTGAACAAATTGCTCTTTCTTTAAATAAATTCAATTATATTTAAACATTTTCTTAGGGTTAAAATCTACCTCAGTTTCTGCTCTAAAATATAGGGAGCCCGTTTACATTACTATAAGGTTACAATTAACAACAGAGCCCAAACTTAAATTTGATTACTATTTATTTTTAAATATAATAATCAACACTCAACTTAAAAAAAAAAAAATTGTAGCCTAAGCAAACATGTAAATTGCACATAATGCAGTTTTTAAATTAACTTCTAAATTAAACAATTTCTATTTATTGTTAAAATATATTAATTTACACATTTTGCTGTCATGACTTGTTTCATAACAGTTTCATTTAAACATACATTAAATAATTAAGACATCACTAACAGGTAAAGTAAAATATAATGAGTATATAGTCTAAGATTTCGTGAAATGCTCTTCTCTAGACTTCATTTCTCTAGCAAACTAACAAGCTGTAGACACTGATGACTTGCCTGAGGTAAATGCTACGTGACGTTTTGTTTACAAGCTGTTTTAGTGACTTCTTTCCATGGTTAAAACACTTATTGAATGATTACGTGAGATGTTCATTCATGTTTATTTTGCATTAAAACTAGTAGTAAAGATCACTCGCACTTCACGCTGCCATTTGAACTGAGGCGTTTATACAGCGATTTCTCACGCCACATCAAAGAGCGTCAAAACGCCATTTATTGCTTGAATGTCCTGAATAAATGGACATGATTTGAAAGATGAGGCTTTGTTTCTTATCAAAATATAAAACTGGAAGTTTCCAATGAAGTTCCACTCATGCATTGGTTAAAGGGGTCATATGATGCGATTTCAAGTTTTCCTTTCTCTTTGGAGTGTTACAAGCTGATTGTGCATAGATAAGATCCCTGAAGTTGCAAAGACTAAAGTCTCAAAACCAAAGAGATATTCTTTATCAAAGTTAAGACTCTGCCACGCCCCCCTAAAACGGCTCGCATCATATGACCCCTTTAAAACAATGCTGATTTGTTCAGTACACATGCTTACCGAACCGAAAGACCCGTACTGAAAATTTTCGTGTACCATTATAGCCCTAATATATAAAACATTGATCTGAACTATTTTAGGGGTGACCCCGAATAGTCGAAGTTTCAATGCTTCGATAGGAGGAGCCTGATTCGACTACCAATCTCACAGTCGAATATTCGCTGTGTAACGTTTATTATTATTTATTAGCTCTAAAAAGGGGAATATTTATGACGAATCATAAATGGTTATGATTCATAATAAATATTTAGATTATATCTTCGAATTAACTGTAGCCGGCAGAGTGAAAGACTGGATTTTTTTCAGTCAGGTAGGGTGATTTCAAAACATTTCAGCCGGTTTATTATATCGTTTATTATTATTTATCTCATATAATATGCATTTGGTTGAGTTGCACTGCAGTAAAGCGCTTCATTGTAGTACTACAGTGATTATCTCTTTAGCGTGCAGCGCGAGCAGGACAAACAACAATGCAGAATATTAATAACTATGACTGGGACTGTCATATACATAACAATTCTAATGAGAATACTGTTATAATAAAACGCTGTGAGTTTTTAGTTTAGTTGCCGTGTTTCTGCACGTTGTTGCGTGAAGAACGCGTCCACAAAAGGAATTCATTCAGAGCCGCACAGACATGCATTCGGGGCATTTTGTGCAGATAGCCTATAAGTCGTAATATTAACGTTATGTTGAATAAATAACGAAGCATATTCTATATGAGATAAATGATGAGTTAAATCCCATTGATTAAAAAGCTGCTGCTTCATTCTACTGGTCATCTTCAGCGTACGCAGCTCAAAACAGAAATGCATTATGGGCCGTCCTTAGCTGACGTGGGGCCCGGTGCGAGGTAGGGAGCGACCAGTTGCTTCCCCCTAAGGATGGCCCTGCATATACATAACGTTGTAATGAGAGCACTATTGTAAAAAATGTTGTGAATTCTTAGGGTTTAATGTTAACTATCTTTTAATCAAAACATAAAACATTATTTAGCCTACCCCGTTTGTATCTGCGAGGCGACCGTTACACATTTTCCCTGTGTGTTAACGTAATTATGGCTGTCGAATGTCTGACTTGACTCTTGGTAATGTATTTTTCCCCACCCCCAAAATATATGATTCGCTATCAGTCGAATATCGGCAACATTCGAAAATTACAATTCGACTATGAAAATCCTTAGTCGGGGTCACCACTAAACTATTTAATTGAAAAGTTCACCAAAAAAGGAAATTTCTGTCATCATTTACTCAGTCACTGTCAGAATGTCCTAGTGAATCTTTACCATGCACTGGAAGTGAATGTTACTTGTTTGCTCTATTGTCTATAAGTCTTCTGAAGACATTCAAGAGGCTATTTGCTTTATTATTATGTTTTTTCACTCCACTGCAAATCTTATTTATGATCTTATAAACTAGCATTCAAAGGTTTGGGGTTGGTTTTTGAAAGCCGCTTATGCTCACAAGGCTGCATTTATTTAGTGAAACATGCAGTAAAAACAGTAATATTGTGAAATATTTTTACAATTTAAAATAAACATGTTCTATTTGAATACATGTTAAAATGTAATTTATTCCTGTGACACAGCAAAGCTGGATTTGTAAACATTTTATATTATAAATGTTGAAAATTGTTTTGTGTTTTTTGTGGAAATTGCGAACATTTTATTTCAGCATTCTTTGATGAATATAATTTTTTTCATAGAAAAACAGCATAATGTAACATTATAAATGCCTTTACTGTAAATTTTAATCAATGTAATGCATCCTTCCTAAACAGAAGCATTTAAAAAAAGAGAAGTCTTGCTGACACAAACTTTTGATCAGTAGTGTATATTCCAGTATGGCATATTAATGACATCAAATGCCATTGTTTCCATTGACCCATATTTGAATGTACGTGAACTCCAGTCATATTTAACAAGATTTTCAGCAAATAATGGTTTGAATTAGTGCTGAGCGGTATGACCAAAAATGTATATCACGGTATTTTTCAAAATTACATGATGGTATTTTTTTTTCATGCATGTCCGGGTGTTAACCATATTTTCTACTGATTGAGAGAGGAAATACTGCAGTATATCGACTTGGAATGCTCTATTTTACTGTCATGATGAGTGAATATTGTCAAAAAATACCACACTAAATAGTGACTAAACCCGACCCCTTTTAATACATGTTAACCAGGATAATCGCGGCATCGTCTGATAAAATCAACATGCATCTACACTAAAGAGTGGCTATGCAGTTGTTTTGGCTATATTACTTTTTTGTCTCATGCAGCGTACTGCCTGCGTCCGAGTAACAAACTAAAAAAAACAACAAACAAAAAAAGTGTATGTGATATTAACAGACAAACTACGCTCATATTTATAATTCCAAACAATCAGTAAGCGACAGGTGCTAGGAAACGCTGTTTTGTACTCATTTATTGACGAGTCTGCTGCGGTGCGGCCAACTGAAAGCGCTGCTTCTCTGCCGCTCACTGCACAGAACAGATGCCGAGAGAGGTGACACTTCTCCGGGAAAGTCAGACCTCGCGTTCACGGGACAGCACTGGCGAAATCTTCCAACTGAATCATAGCTAAGGTGTATCCAAAAAAAGTCGCTAGGTTTGTCAGTATGAATATTCTATGGAAAAAAGCCGCTAAAAGGGTCTGAAAGTTGCTAAATCTAGTGCTAAAGTCACGCTCGTGTGTGTGTGAGACGCGGGAGCTGATGGTAGGGGGCGGTGGATATTTGTGGAGGTCAATGTGGATATAGTGGATGAGTTCTTCTGTCATCACGTTCTATTATGCTGCGTTCAAGTCCTCCTGGGACGTTCGTACTTACGAGTTGATGAGTCGTAATTATGACGTCAGGTGCGTTCAAGTCAGTTTAGTCGGCACAAGACAGTTCCTTCTTTTAATAAATTACAAGAAAATACAACAGGGTCTGCATTTTTTTTACTTAAATTTCAGCTGCGTAACAAGAACATGACCAATTTAAGTTTATAGGACAACTAAACTATCAATTTTAAAAAAATTTACCGTCAACTACAGACGTTGCATCCATGGATTCTGCCATGTTTCTCATTGACACGCCCCCAACTCGGAAAATTTAGAGTTTCCCACTGGTAATAACGACTTTGTGGTGGCGTTCATGTGCGTTCAGCTCGTAAATACGATCTATCCGACATGACTTTCACGCTTAGTAACACATACAGCTGTTCCCTCACCACAGTGCAACAGTGAAAAGGGACCCCTTTCAAACAGTGTCGTGTTCCGAACGTTGTTTAAGCGACATACACCGGTTTTGCGTTATTTTAAAAATTCATATCATATAACAAAAATAAACATCGGTATTCGGTATGAAATTTGTATACCGCCCAGCACTACTTTGAATTTTGAGGGTCCAAGAAAAGAGTTCTTGCCTGAAAGTGATGGAAGAACCATTAAACAAACTTGTGTGTGAGCTAAATTGGGAGCAGCTGCCCTCAATACAATGCTAAAATGCCCTCAAAAGTTATTTTACCCCACCATATGCCGGTGTTTTCTGAAGATAAACAAAGCAATTTGGGCAAATCAGATTTAAGCGCTGCAAAACAAGCTCTTACAGCTGAGATCAGATTAGTAATCACCAGAGGGATTTACACCAGGAAAGCAAAAAAACTGATCCAGGACAGACGTATAGTGGGTGTTGGAGATCTTTACAGTGCTTTACATTACTGCAGCAATCAATGAGACCTGCTTCATTAGTCACCCTGATAAATGCCCTTCTGTTTGTGTCCTTCTCCGTGAGTCGTGTAATATATTTTTGGCGTGCTGTGAAATAGTGAAAGTCATTATGTATGGTTTATACATCTCTGTATGAGTGTGTGTGAATGATTGCGAGCGAGTACCTGATCAATGCGGACCCCAGATGAGTAATCGCTGCTGGTCGGATAAAACAAGCGATCTGAATTGGGCCGAAATGTCACCTGCTGCATAATTAACGCCTTTATGTTGATATGAGCAATTTAGCTCACAGCTTCTCTCCTTGCCTCTCGTCTACTCCTTTACTAATTGTATTTATTTCAATTAGAGCTGAACAATTCCACGTAGAATTGCGAAATCATTTGAATTACAATACTAATACTATCTACTGTTCATGCTAATTCATATTTTCTTTTCATTTCATGGTAAAAAAAATTATTTAGTCCTAACAATCATTTAATGTTTGTTTTTAGAGAATAATATAGACGTAATAGTTTGTCACCTTTCTTTTACAGTTTAGCACTGTAGCAGTTGTGCTCATAATTGTGAAACTGATATATCTGTAATTTTATATATATATTAATAATATGTAATAAAATATTATTACAAATTAAAATAGCTGTTTTCCAATTTATATGTATTTTAAAATGTGATTTATTCCTGTGATGGCAAAGCTGAATTTTCACAAAGCGTTTTTCAGCAGTCATTGACGAATAGAAAGTTCAAAAGAACTGCATTAATTTGAAATAGATATTTTTTGTAACATGCCTTTTAAATGTAAATGCCGTTTTACTTTTGATTAATTTAACGTGTCTTTGATAAATAAAAGTGTTGCTTTCTTTAAAAAATAAATTCTTTTTTAGTATATTGATTGATTTCCCTTTGTGGAAGTAGTAAGAAGAGCATTCAATAACTTCATTTAATAACTTTCTCACTTTTTTGTAGTTAAAGTGTAAGCTTAAAAAAATTTAAAATCAGTATTCATAACAAAAATATGTACACATATAATCTAGGAAAACAAATTTCATTTTTTTAATGTAATTTTGCTCAAGTAAATGTATCTTGTTTAAGGCTGTTTTGATATTTTAACTAAAAACAAGACAAAGATATTAATGAAGAATTGTGTATCCTAATATAAAATTGTCAAATAGCGTTTCCCCCACATAACCTTGGTTATATTTGTTTCTATATTCTAATTTTCCTTGATTCCCCCCCTTTCCATTCTCGTTTGCTCTCTCTCCCTCTTTCTATTTTCATGTTTCTTTTCCCTCTCAGATCACCATCCCTCTTCTCTTTACCTCGGTGCCTCTTTCTCTTTTCTGTTTCACAAACCCAGAATCTCTCACCATTTTTAATCTGCCGTGCGTCTGTAATCCAGATTAGCCAGCGAGCGTGCTTAATCCCATCACTTCCCCAATCCCGCGTGGGTGTGTGCTTTTCCTGGTGCCTGAGAGAAAGAGAGAGAGAGGAGCAGGATTAGGTGTGATGGAGAGAGAAAGAGCATAAAACTGATTCTTGATGAGAGATAAAAGTGGGCGAGAGAGAGAAGCTGGTGAATAGGCCTCAAATAGAGGCAAACGAGTACAAAGGCTACATGGAGAGAGCAGAGATAAATGGACGGAAACACAACAGAAGCAGAGCCAGTGTGGAGATTTTTCTTTGAACTCTGGAATATTGAGGCAGATGGGCAGGTCATGAGATCTACATCATGCACATACATTCATGATGCTCTGCAATAAAAGCACACACAAACACAAGAGGAAATTAAAGAGCTGGATTATAAAGTGCAGTTCATCATGTGATCATGTGCTCTGTTTCAGATGAACCGCCCCATTCAAGTGAAGCCAGCGGACAGTGAGGGCAGAGGAGGTATAACACACACACACACACACGGATGTCTATTTATCTTGTATGTATATGCATATTTAAGATTGACTTGATCAATTTTACCTTTAGGAATGTCTTCAAAGGACAGTTTTGTCACATTTTGCTCATTTATGAGGATAGTTTTCTCTTCAAAGTAAACACACACACTTCACAATTTGTATTACAAATGCCAAAAATGTATTAATAATTCAAGAATTCAACATTTTAAACCCATTAAATGGGTGTGGAATGAGTACAGACTGAATTAATAATCTCTTATTGGATGAAAACAGCAACACAATCCAAAATACAATGCAAATGGCTCTTTCATTTTTATTCTGCATTGATACACAAACAAAACATGAGCTAGTGCAATTGTGTTGCTCAGCAAGTGACGGTCCTCTAGGGCTCTCTAGTGGCCTTTCATGTTATCGCACCATGACGCTTACACTAACATGGAGTGACAGATATTGGCTGCGATGATTTGATGGTTATTACCACTTAAGAATGATACATGATTCCACACAGCATTTTCTCTAATATATGTATACTTACCATGATCTATCTTTCTGTGTGTAGACAGGAAGCTGTTTGTGGGGATGTTGGGGAAACAGCTGTCAGACACCGATGTCAGAAAATTGTTTGAGCCGTTCGGGAGTATAGAGGAGTGCACAGTACTCCGAGGGCCTGACGGAGCCAGCAAAGGTGTGCAAACCACATTCAGATACGTGCACTGCGTGTTTCCCCTGCAAGGAATAGTGTTAACCAGTTAATAATAATAATAATAATTTGTATTAATGATTTTGCTTTGTAATTTAATAGATATTTAATAATAATTAATCATAATAATATTAATATTTTTTTATATGTACTACTAATAATAAAAATGATAATTATTATTGTATTTTTAATTAATTGCTTTATATAATATTTTATATAATTATTATTTAATTAATAATTAATAATTTACTATTGTTATAATAAAAAAAATAATAAAGCATATTTGCTATTATTTATTTATTAGCAATTTTTGTTTGGAAGAGATGTATTTTTATTCTTTTAGTGAATCATATTTTTCACAGTTATTTTTGTTAATGACTTTTTAAATCTTTTTTTTAATAATTTAATATTTAATAATAATTAAAAGTCAATATTTACCCATTATTCTTTCTTTGCATTTCTTTTTTTGGAAGAGATGGAGTGGACTTTCTGTCTGTGTTCAATTACATTTCCTTACAAAAATATGTTTTTAGTAGTTAAAGTGTATGCTTAAAACAAATGAAAAATCTGTATTCAGAAAAATGTGCGCTCATATTTTCAATATACATTCTAGGAAAACAGATTTCTTTTTTTTTTTTTGCAATTTTGCTCTGGCAAATTTGTCTTTTTTTAAGGATATTTAGATATTTTGACTAAAAACAAGACAAAAATATTAATGAAGAATTGTGTATCCTAATATAATATTAAACACTATCATTTTACTTTTTCCCCCACCTAACCTTGGTTATATTTGTTTATATATATTCTCATTCTATATAATAATTAATCAGTAATAATAATTGATAATTTACTATTGTTTAGATAAAAAAACGAAAACAAAAAAAACATATTTGCTATTATGTATTTATTTATTAGCATTTCTTGTTTGGAAGAGATGGTTTAAGTGGATCTTCTGCCTGTGTTCAATTACACTCCCTTACAAATTTTTTTATTCGTTTAGTGAATCCTATTTTTTACAGATATTTTTGTTAATGATTTTTATAATTTAATACTTATTTAATAATAATTGAAAAAAATATTTACCCATTATTATTCTTTCTTTGGAACAGATGGAGTGGAGTGTTCAATTACATTCCCTTACAAAAATACTCTTTCAGTGAGCCCCATTTTCACAGACTCACACTCTGAGCACTGACCGCAAATTAACCACATAATATAGATCGGATAAATTGTTGGAAATAAATGGTTTTAGTAAGGCTTTCCAGTTGTCTTTGACTTGAAGACTCTTTCAGTAAGATTGCAGGCACATCTGTAGTAATACAACACTAGTAGGGTTGCAGCAGTGTGTTCACTCATGCATATGTTGGCTGATGAATGATAGTCTGTTCGGGACAGGCTGTGATTTATAACGTGATGGATGTGTGTTCTGGGTAATTACGTGTGAGTGTGAATGGAACAGATGCACCTGCTGTAGTAAATCATTAACTGTTTCACTTTTACCCTCCCATATCTACAGACATAGGCCTTGGGAAATAATTTGGGCATTAGTACCAAACTCAGCTTGTTGTATTTGATTTAATTGGATGTTTAAAAACTCCCACTTGATGATGCATTGTTTTAGACTATTACATGTCAGCCTAATGCGTTTGCCACATCGCTCTGGCTTTGTCTAATAATGTGTTGTGTGTTGCAGGTTGTGCATTTGTAAAATACCAGAGTAATGCAGAAGCGCAGGCGGCCATTAGCACTCTCCATGGCAGCCGCACTCTCCCGGTTAGTGTTCCGTTCACGGTCACATTCAGAATTCCACCCACAGTCACACCTACAAGCATAACACAACACACTAGCACATTGTTTAGATAGTCATACTTACTCACTACAGAGTCTTTGTGCTTTGTTTAAACATCACCCACTGCATGTTTTACCTCGAGACTTGACAGTTTCTTTTATTTGGTTTTCTTTATCCCCTCAGGGTGCGTCTTCTAGTCTGGTGGTGAAGTTTGCAGACACAGAGAAGGAGAGAGGAATCAGGCGTATGCAGCAGGTGGCCTCCCAGCTGGGTGTCATTAGTCCCATGAGCCTACACCTGGGCGCCTACAACGCCTACACACAGGCAGTGAGCACTAACACCACACAAGATCCAGTGCAAGAAGATACTTAGGCCCCGTCCACACAGAGACGCGTTTAGCTGTATACACATAAATTTCGTATCGTAAGGCGTTTCGTCCAGACAGATCCGGCGTTTTGGGAGAGTGCACTTGCGTTTTCGTGCGGACATCGAATCCGTATCAGTTTTGCCAGATTGGAAATGTCCAAGTATCGTACACAGAAGCTCAAAATTATCGTATTTGGAAGAAAATTATCGTACACGAGTAAAAACTTACAGAAAACAGCTATTTATCTACTAGACTAGAACAACAACTTTTTGACACAACCTTCAAATGACCACAATAAATAAATAACTATGCTAGGGCCCTATGAAATAGGTTTTATTTTTTCCCAAATTCCTTTTTTTTTTTTTTTTTAAATTCCAAATAAAAAAATTTTGGGATTCAGTTTTTTTTCCATTTACATTTTTCTGGACACCTTTTTAAATGGTTAAATAAAATTGTATTAATCAAAAGCATGTCTAATTAAATAATGAAACTTATACAATTCAACAACAAATCTATTAAAAAGTTTAACAAAAATTTCATGTTTAGGGTCTTATGAAATGTTCTATTTTTTTCACCTTGTTTATTGTTACCAAATTCTGTGTTTTAATATGTCTAATTATTTGAATGCATAAAAACTACTTTTATTTATAGCCTTATGAAATGTTTTTCTTTTTTCTTTAGAAATTCTGCATAACACATTAATTTAATTTATCTTTTAATTAATATTGTGATTATTCCTTAATAATTTTAGTAGTTGTACGTACATTCTACTTAACAATAGGAATACATTTCTGGCAGAAACTATATATTTTTCAGTCTCAGAGCAGTTCTGTTCTGGGGATGTTGCTCATGTATTTATGTCCTATTTAGTGAGAAGGCAGATGCTGAAATCACCGCGAGCGTCACGTGCGCTTCAGTATGTGTGTAGTAAACAAAACCGCGTGACATTCATTCAGTCCTTAGACTATGATTCAGACAGACACAGGACATGCAGGATTTATATTTAAATAGCCTTTTTTGCGGCTTAACATTTACAGATACTAGTCCATATCACGATTTAAGTGTAATGACCTTCCTTTGATTAATTCATCCGTGACATTCCGCGTTATACAGTAAATTCCGTTGACTGGATTCCGCAATTCCATCCGTGTTTTCCGCATCGCGGAAATCATAGGACCATAGACGTACCTTGTGGGAAGGTCCAAACTCCACCTCTGAGTCGCTGTCATCAGAATCCTGCATGTTGCCAGATGTTGAGGGTCCTGAGGTGTGCACCAACCCATTTAGAGCATCTGTAATGAGCTGATTTCATGGCTTTGTTTTGACGAGGTTGACTTTGGAAAAAACACGTTCTGAAATTTCAAAATTATCGTACATTATGGGATTTTTTTCATTATTGATCGTACTTCGTACAGAGGTCAAAATTATCGTACAAATACGATAATTATCATACGTCTGGCAACACTGATCCATATATTTTCTGAAACGATGACGTCATCAGCCCAAGTCTCGCCCCTAATCAGACACTGCCACGTCACGTAACAGCAACAAAAACATGAACAAACACTGCACAATTGTCTTTTTTATTAACTAACATTAACACAGATTAATAAATGTATTGTTCCATGTTCGTTTGTATACCGCGCGCAAGGTTTATGCGCATAGTCCAAGTCTTCTTCTCCGTTTTAGTGTGTCTCTGTGGCAGAATTACAGTGCCACATGCTGATCTGGCATGTATACTACATCGTTTTGTATCGGTTTCGTGGTTTCGTGTGGATGCAGATATTTCTTGAGACGAGGAGAAAAAACAGATCGGATAGGGAAAGCTCTGACTTCGTGTGGACGTAGCCTTACACTACCATTCAAAACTTTGGAGTCAGAAATTAATGCTTGTAAAGACTTGTATATTATTACAAAAGATTTCTATTTTAATTTCAATATAAAAGAATCTTTAAAAAGTAAATCACATTTTCCACAAAAAATATTAAGCAGCACAACAAATGTTTCTTGATCAGCAAATTAGCATATTAGAATGATTTCTGAAGGATAATGTGACATGAAGACTGGAGTAATGATGCTAATATATTGTAAATATATTAAATAACAAAACAGTTATTTGAAATTGTAATAATATTACTGTTTTTACTGTATTTTGGGTCAAATAAATGCAGCCTTGGTGAGCATCAGAGACTTGAAAACCATTTTAAAAATCCTTACTGATCTTACCCAAATGTTTGAACAGTAGTGCATATGACATGAACTGAATAAGATTACAGATTAAATTAAACATTTAAATAATTTTTATAATCCTACCAGCATCATGTCCATTGAGGAAGCAAATATTTTTGACTTTATTTTGAACAGTCTCTGTCTTTTAATTCTAATAGGTTTCCTTTTTTTGTTTCTATTACGCAAGTTTATACTTTACGTGTGGTTTAAGTGTCCAAATATTTTATGGGCCACTATATGCACCAGGATTTATTTCACAGAAAATACATTGGGATGAAATTGAGGATTATAGCAATAACTGGAAGTTGCATTAGGTTTGGTACCAGAAATACTTCCATAATTACTTTCCGTTCCGTTCTGCACACAGGAAGTTCTAATTGAAATGGCATTGACCTAATAACCCCTGTACAACCCCTGCACAGTACTTGAATTTAGTCAGAGCTTGATGTGTCATAGTCCTTTGGATTCACTCCTTGTTTTGTCCCATCCAGCTCGTCCAACAGCAGGCCTTGGTGGCTCAGTCCGCATATCTGTCTCCCGTTGCGACGGTTGCTGCAGTGCAGATGCAGCAGTTGGCTGCTCTCAATCCCAGCAGCATCATAGCCACACCCATCGCCTCAATCACACCCTCCTCAGGTAAATGACAGCCTGCTACAAAAAGCAGTTTATATTTAGTATTCCCATTCCAGTTGGATTTATTCAAGTATTTGTAATTGTCGTTCTGCTTTAGGTACGAGCACTCCTCCTACCATTGCTGCTACACCTGTGCCTGCTCTGCCTCCACAAATCGCAGTCAGCGGTTACCCTCCAGTCCCTGCACTAACCAATGGCCATTCTGCCTCTGAAACCCTCTACACCAATGGTGTCCATCCGTATCAGGGTGAGGATAGCTCCTCCAGTCTTTATTCTTTATTATACTATATTGTAGGGCTGCATGAGAAATCATATTTTAAATGTTTTCACGATTTCTGCTTCGCTTGATTTATTAGGCATAATCCTTGTCCGAGTAAGGTCAATTCTGAGAATTTTTTCTAAACTCATTATTAATGTTAGAAATGCTTTGCTGAAACATGTTACAAAGACTGCGAACTTGTGAAGTTAAACCGTTAAACAGTTTTTCACCATGTTCAGGTTTTTTTTGGGCGGGGCTAAAATCATTAGCATCAGTGGTTCGCCTGCAATACAGCTCGGTCTCCTTATTTAAATTAAGCTGCTAGAGGAAGCATCCATTCAGGTTGTAGCGGTATTTGAAGTTTGAGAGCAGAGTTGTTGGGTTTTCGCAACAAAACCAGCCCAATCGCGTTTCGGGAAGGGTTCCCTGGTAAAAATTCCGGGGGGTAAAATACTTTTTTTTTGGCAGGGTTCCCCTGGTACAATTTGCATTCCAGAGGCTAAATATCACGTTATTGGGGTTGCTTTAGACTTGGCAACACTGGTTGAGCGAGACGGCAGCTTTTCCACGAGTGGGCGTGGTTTTAGTGCTGACAGCGGACACTCCGCCAGTGTTTGAGAGCAAAGAATACTGCTTATTTTTTCAAGATTTTGATACCTTATTTTATTTACTTAGTGGTTTTTATCATTCAAATTTGGCTGTGTGGTTAAGAACACATTTTTCTGTGGTGTGACAAACTCAGAACACACATTTAATATTGCTTTACACGGACTTTAAATAAAACTAATACTCATAGTACTCAATTTTTTTTATTTTTATTACCATTACCATTATTATTGTCTCATTCATCACTGCTTTTCTTCTGTTTGATTTCAATATTTATCTATACTTCAGCTCAGAGTCCTGTATTGGATCCTCTCCAGCAGGCGTATACAGGCATGCAACACTACACGGGTGAGACTTCTGAACTCTTGAATCTCTATTTGAAATATGTCAAAGTGAAGAATGTGAAATACAGTACTCTCTCTTTCAACAAAAGAAAATTGTTTTCACTAAACGAAAACAAAGTTTTGATGGGATTCCCAATACTGTCAGTAGTTGTTTTCACTACTGAGGTTTAATCAAAGACTAATTGAAGCTAGTCACTAGCTGAGTTGATTTAGGCTATTTTTACAGCATGGCCGGCAAATGCAGTTTGTCTTCCTCAAGGTTTGATCTGCTCAAAACAACAAAAACAGACTGTGGAATGGCACTTGAATAGATTACTTTATCCTGATCTCATGTTTAACTTCATTACTCCACCCACAGCTACGTATCCTGCTGCTTATGGATTGGTCGGTCAACCATTCCCACATCAGCACACTTTAGTCGCCCAACAGCCACAGCAGCTGCAGCAGCTGCAACAACGAGAAGGTAATGATGTAATTTCCTGTTCAACTGGCTACTATAACCACTGACATCCTGTTTTGATTATTCCCTAGACTATTATTGAACACATTTCTCAATCATTGTTCTCCGAATCTCATGCTGCGCCACAAAAATGTTTTATTAAGGAATCAACATGGTTACTTCCTTTTTATGATAGAAGAATTAGACTGAAACATGTGTAACTGTGTGGTCTGATGTATTTCATTTCCTCCTTTGCTCTTGCCAATGTCTCATATCTTCTCTCCTCTTACTCTCTCCAGGCCCAGAAGGCTGCAATATCTTTATTTATCATCTTCCTCAGGAGTTCACTGACTCTGAGATGCTGCAGATGTTTCTGCCCTTCGGTAACGTCATCTCAGCCAAGGTGTTCGTTGACCGCGCCACCAACCAGAGCAAATGCTTTGGTGAGTGATTTCCAAAAGCCATATATAGAGCATGAAAAAGGACTATCTGAAATACAATGAAATGTAAGCATAAATAAATAAGGCATGAAATATATTTATTAGAGATGCACCGATTGATCGGCCAGTGATCGGAATCGGCCGATTTTCCTCATGATCGGCTCGGATCGGTGATTGGCCTGTCAGTCTCACTTCTTTCCGATTTCGAGCCGATCCATTTTATTACCAGCGGCACAGGTAATAACATCAGCCACGCATTCTCACCCTCTTCTCTCTCACACACGTCTCATTCGCTCCGGTTAAATAGTGCTTGTATTGCGCATTATTTTAGTCATTCCTGCATGTTTCGCGCTTATACTAAACACGCGCGCACCACCACTGATCTATATTAGTGGAGCGCACAATCCGCGCTCAGTCTCAAACAAACCGCTTGTGAGCCACAAATACCAAAATGAGTGGCTAACTGCGCTAAAACGTTCAAATACATACAAAATTATGTCAAAATGCCCATCTTGGCGAGTATCCAGTTAAACACAGTCAGTTTTGGAACGTTAAATAGTTGAGAAAGAGAACGCATGTTGTGTAACAGTATATTGGATCCGTGGATAAACTCTTAAAGGGACCGCAGTCCAATATTCCTGCTGCTGTCTGTCATGTTAATCAAAGAACAAAAAACAAAGAAAATAATTTTCTGCTCTTGACTGAATACATTTATATCTTTAATGGTAAGCATAAATCTGTATTTAATTTTTACAATGAAGAAAACAGAAATTAAAGGGGTCATATGATGCTTTTTTAAAGATAATTATTTTGTGTATTTGGTGTAACAGAATATGTTGACATGCTTTAATGTTAAAAAACACATTATTTTTCAAATACTGTACATTATTGTAGGTCCTCTATGCCCCGCCTCTCTCAAACGCTTCGTTTGCTACAAAGTCCCTCCTTCCGACAAGCGCAGTCTGCTCTGATTGGCCAGCTGACCCAGTGCATTGTGATTGGCCGAACACCGCAAGCACTCGTCGGAAAGAGAAAGGAAAACTTGAAATCGCATCATATGACCCCTTTAAAGTAATCAAATGTACAATAACACTGGATGTGTTATTTTACATTTGATTACTTTAATTTCTATAGTATTTCTTAACTGAATAAAAACTTACTTAACCCGAAAAACTTAGTTTCATAGCGCTCTTTAGTCTATTGCATTTATTTGTGCTGTTGTTTGCATTTTTTTTATTTGTTCTTATTTTATTACTGACTTTTTACTTTTTATGAAAATAAAACTTTGCGTTGAAGAAAAGTAGATTTTTGTTTGTAAATGCTGTCAATTATAGTTCTTAGAAAGAAAATTGGAATTGACAAAAATCGGTATCGGCAGATCACACTAACAAAAAATCGGAAATCGGAATTGGCCAAGAAAATTGCAATCGGTGCATCTCTAATATTTATTGATTTTTCATGTAACATGAAAAAGAATGTGAAATACATCTTAAAATCAAAAATGTCATCAAATATGAAACGAAAAATGCCGTAATAATAAATAAATACATCAATGTTACATTCAATAAATGTAAGCATAATGAAAAGTACAAATAAATAAATTGGGTGTGAAATTAATGTATGTAACATAAAAACCTAAAATACAACATGATATGTGACTCTGGACCACAAAACCAGTCGTAAGGGTAAAATTAAGATTTATACATTATCTGAAAGCAGAATAAATAAGCTTTCCGTTGATGTATGGTTTGTTAGGATAGGATATTTCGCCGAGATACAACTATTTGAAAATCTGGAATCTTGAGGGTACAAAAAAATTAAAATACTGAGAAAATCGCCTTTAAAGTTGTGCAAATGAAGTCCTTAGCCATGCATATTACTAATCAAAAATTAAGTTTTGATATATTTACAGTAGGAAATTTACAAAATATCTTCATGGAACATGATTGTTACTTAATGTCCTAATGATTTTTTGGCATAAAAGAAAAATCGATAATTTTGGCCCATACAATGTATCTTTGGCTATTGCTACAAATATACCCAAGCGACTTAAGACTGGTTTTGTGGTCCAGGGTCACATATATGCCTTAAAATGAAAAATGACATGAAATATGCTTTGAAATGAAAATTGTCACTTTCTCATATCACACAAAAATATGCATTTCACGCCTTATTTATGCATACATTTAATTGTATTTTGCAATTTATTTATTGCATTCCATGACTTATATAATTATGTATTTATTTAATTAGTCTGTCATACCTCTCCGTAGTTGACCGTTAAAACTCTGTTGAAATGACAAGGGAATCATCAGTGACTCATTCACCGAAGCACTTCCTCCACAGCATTTACATCTTCTATTTCTTTCTTGTTGCTGGTCACGTCCTTCACACCGCAGGTTTCGTAAGCTTCGACAACCCGGCGAGTGCTCAGGCTGCCATCCAGGCCATGAACGGCTTTCAGATCGGCATGAAGAGGCTTAAAGTTCAGCTGAAGAGGCCTAAAGACGCCAACCGCCCATACTGAGCCGAACAGGTGAGGAAAGCGAGTGCCTCTTCATTAAATCTCTCGGTATTATGCTTTGTGAGCAGTTCTAAACTAAACAGTCTAGCCTGTTTTGACTTATTAAACTTGTTACCACTGACCTAATGATGTATAATTAAATACTGTAACCTAAAGCGTAACTCATCAGCATTAGAAGCCGAAAGAAAAAAAAAACACTCATTAATTTTTACTTTCATTTATTGTTTTTGTGCTGTGTCATTGTTCACCAAAAAAAACTACAAAAAAAAAACAATCATACATACAAACACAACCTCATCCACACCAAGGCTGCCCCGTCCAATCATAACTCGTGCGGAGACCACGTCGCTATGGCTACGGTGGCCTAGCATCCAATAAAGCTCCCCCTTCCTCCCACAGCGTTGGTTTGTAAGTTGATTGGCCTGTGTTGGTTGCTGTGGAGATATTCCTGCCTGTGATGGTTGCCATTAGCAGTTTTGTTTTTTGGCCCTTTGTCATGTATCCTCCATGCTGAGAGTGCATGGCGGGTTACCGTGGTGACTATGGACTGTGTTTGGTGCGTTGTGACTCTCTCTCTCTTTTTGTTTTATAAATACTGATCAATAACTGACACTAATCTTTGATTTTCTCCTAACGTAACTCCGGTAGCTAATGGAGTTACTCAAACTCAATTGATCCTATTGAACTCTAATCAACCAGCTCAATGTGCTGCTTTTGGGTGGATTTTGTTTTTGATCAGTCTCCTCTGTGTTTTGTTTGGTCATGACTCTTATTTCTTATACAAAATACTCCCATATGTAGTCTGGTGGTGTTATAGTTACTGTGAATGTGGGGTGGGGGGTCTCAGTGTGGTTGTATTTGATTCCGAGAGCGTTTGTGCTAGTGGATATGCTGTTTCGTGCCAACGAGTGAGCTTGTGTACGTGCTTGCGTGAATGAGGCGAACGATCCGTGCGTTTTGAGCGTGAGAGCGAACGAGAGGTAGGGAACTTCATTCATTATATCTCTCAAACCTCTCACGCTGAGGTTTGAGGTGACACTTTGTGGTTGTTATGGTGAAACGAGTGACGCATTGTGCCGACCAAAGAACAGCATTCCTCTGTAGGAATTCTGGGTTATAATAGAAAACCTATACTTGCTCATTTATATTCAGTCATTCGTATGAGCTCTCAAAAAAGATGCAGTTAAGTCCCCAGCTGAACACAATACAGCCCAGAATTCCTATGGTGCATGTTGGAAATTTGTTTGCCTGCCAGAAATGTTTCCCCACTCTAAACGATCACTAACACAGAAACACACACTTGTATAAAAACCCCATTCACTGATTCGCATTGTAGGTTGCATGGAAGTATAGAATGGTAAGCATTAGGCTACGTCCACATTAATATGGATTTAATACGTTTCAAATGCTCTCTGTCCACACTAGCATTTTTAAGCGTTTTCCAAAAGTTGCTCACCTAAAAAATGCTTAAATTCCCTTGCTGTGCTCACGTAAAACACCATAAACTCTTACTAAGACCAGACATAATAAAGTTATTCTAGCACTGTCATTTTAGTAGTAAATAGGGGCTTTCGCACCAGAGGAACCTTTTCATAGTTTCTAGAACTGTTGGCGGAAGTTCCCGCTTTTTGGCATGTTCACACCGCAGGAACTAGAAACGTATTTGGTTCTAGGAACTGCGTTTGGGGGGAACTAAATTAGCTCCTAAAACAGTTCTATAGGAACTAACATGTGACGTAAGTGTACACTGATTGACCAAAAGCATACGAAGCACTGGCTACCCGGCATTTTTTTAAAAGCCACGTAAAAATATTTACTCCACGAACATGGAAAACAGCGACAACGGCTTTAACCTGTTGTCTGCAGCATTGTGTTTTTCTCAGCCTCCATGATATGTAAGACTGCAAGTTGTCATTGGAGATTTTGCTCTTTCAGTTGTAGGGCTGCACGATTATGACAAAAATCATAATTGTCGATTATTCCCTTGAAATTGTAATTGCGATTATTAATTACGATTATCACAATTTACATTAAATGATGTTTATACCATTGTTTGATGCAACTGCATGCCGTATTTTTAAATGAAAATAAACAAGCTGAAAACACTCTAACTGAAAAACTTTTAGTGCTTCTCTATAGTATTAAAGGGGTCATATGATGCTTTTTTAAAGATCATTATTTTGCGTATTTGGTGCAACAGAATATGTTGACATGCTTTAATGTTCAAAAAACACATTATTTTTCAAATAATATATATTTTTCCTCTGTGCCCCGCCTCTCTTAAATGCTTAGTTTTCTACAAAGTCCCTCCTTCCGACAAGCGCAGTCTGCTCTGATTGGCCAGCTGACCCAGTGCATTGTGATTGGCCGAACACCGCAAGCACTCATCGGAAATGTAACGCACCTTACCATAATCGCGAGCTTCATCTTTCAAAATAAATGTAAAGACGGTAAATAATGTCATTAGTTTTACCATCAGTTCAAGCCCGAAAGGGGAACAGAGTCGCGTGACAGACACAGTGATGAAGCTGGTATGTGTTTGCAGTACACAAGCCACGGTTAAGACAACTGACTCTGTGATTTAACCCTGTCTCTCTCCTCTCTCTTGCTCTCTCTCTCTCTCTCTCACACACACACACACACACACACACACACACACACACACACACACACACATGATAAAGAATATCTCTTTGATTTTGAGACTTCAGGGATCTTATCTATGCACAATCAGCTTGTAACACTCCAAAGAGAAAGGAAAACTTGAAATCGCATCATATGACCCCTTTAAGCCTCAAATGTCAACTATACATCGGATTGGTTTCTTCTTTAAATTATAAAAAAAAGTTCAAATATGAATGGTATTATAATGTTATACTAAAACTAAAATAAAATAATGGGAAAGACCCTTAAAATAACATGTAGAAAGAAAAAAAACGCATCTTAAGCACGCAGAATAACATAAGTGGACTTTGAACGATTACTTGCCGCTTTGAACGATTACGTAATTGTGGCATCCGTAATTGTAATCGCGATTACAATTTTGATTAATTGTGCAGCCCTATTCAGTTGCGTAAATTGTCTGTTTACATTCCATCTCCGTTATCACGAAACCCACCACACACCACAAAATCAGCTCTGATCACTGTGTCCTCCATTGACCAGCTGTTGATGTTTGTAAATGCCACGAATAAAGATGTCGCTGTTGGCCGCTTCAGAGTTCCTGCTGCCAGTGCGAATGCAACCAGGCAATTGGCCCGAGGGAGAAAATGGTTCTCTAGGAGCCACCATGCTCTGGCTAGTTCCTAGAACTGAGTTCCTAAGACTATGCGGTGCGAAAGCCTCTAATATCCTACCACTGTCTGGCGCATCCACGGCACATTCAAAATCGGTCATCTTTATTCAGTAATATTCAGTCATCTTTGCAGGCATTTATCTTTAGCAATATTATTAAAGTGAATAGAAGGCACAACAATGCTGGTACAACCCTAGATATATATGTGTACAATATGTGTCACATAACTAAACATACCTCCATTATCACAGTCCACACTACAACGTTTTCAAATTTATATACTTGGGAGAGCATCTTCAAACAGCTGTTTTTGCTGCACCAAAATGGGTATTTGTGATATTTTCAGATGCAAGAAAATTCTGATTATTAGTGTGGACGAAAAAAGATCACATTTATCCAGATCAATGTGGACATAGCCTTAGATAACCTTCCCAAATGCACAATAGTGTTAACTCTGTGAAATAAGTAGGAGTGTTTTTTGTGTTTATATGACTTGCTTTTAACTGCTGTTTTCGTTTTCTTTCCTCTCACAGGGAAGAAAGGAGAGGACTATCGGAGTCGATTACAAGTCACTTTTCCTCCATTGCAAATTACGGGACCAACAACTTTCACAAAACTACAGTATAAAACCTACCGAGATTATTTAAACAAAAATATACATTTAATAACAAAAACTGACTTGTCGTACAAAGTGCAGGTCAAGTAGAATGATTTGCTACCTTAACAGTATACGATATAGGGCCAATCAGCAACGCAACACCACTTGCTCTTCTGCTTCACACGCTGTTGTGCCGTGTGCTTGTGGGTCGTGACCTTTCTGCCCTCGGCCCACACATCTATGCCCTGCAAACACACACACACACACACACACACAAATGGGACCAATGCAAATATGTCAGTACTACACTAGTTTCGCTTCTGGGTTCAAAGGAACTATGAACTATTAAAGTCTTTCTGCAGCAATCTAAAATATGTATATAGAAATTTGAAGGGGACTATGTGCAGTCATATCGAAACGGTTGGGAGGGTGGGACTGGGTCAATGTGATCAGAGCAAAGAATCATGGGAGGAATATGGTAGATAGAGAAAGAATGTCCTTTTGGGAGTTTTGAAGGATTTGCTCTTGGTCTCTAATCGGAGTCCTGTTATACATAGTTCTTCATCTTTAATACTTAAGGAAACAAATGACCTGAGGTATAGGATGCTGGTCCTATATTGCGAACCTCCCTAAAGTGACTGAATATAGTTTATCACAGAGAGGCTGTTGTTAGAGTTTTTTATTTTTAGGTTTGTTAGTTTTTCTTTTTTCTTTTCTTTTTTTTAATTTGTGAATGATTCGAGAAGATTCATGAAAATGTATTTCACTGTATATATCATGCTTTAAAAATGAAGGTCAAGATTTAAACGTTTGGGATATTATTACTTATTATTATTATTATTATTATCATTATTATTTAGGGAAAGTGATTTCTATCTCTTTTTTTGCAATTAATTTATCTATTTCTTGATGGAGGGCATTTTTTAAATTATTTATGAAGATAGAGGATCATTGGCACATGTTCTGATGAATCCATGTATTTTTAGACATTTTATTTACAGATTTACCATTAATGAACAATCATTATTATTATTCTATTTATTTTCTTCAACTGTTGTTTCACAACCTGTCAATTACAAAAAAAAAATTTGAATAAAATTTTAAACAATATTTTTGTGTCTGTGAGATTACGGGAATGAATGTGTGTATTTTGGATATTTTCAGATGCATAAAAATTCAGATTAAGTATGATATATATACTGTATATATAATTGTTACCAACTTGCAGCAGAACATATTTTCACCCCTTATTTTTAACAACATCCTCTGTGCGTACTAAAAGTCTTCATACTATTGGCTTTAACAAAGCCGAGTATGAACAGTTCGGCATCTTTATAGTGGCTGCATGAACTTCATCACAAATTATTTTAATAGACACTTAGTGTGAAACTGTTCTTGGTTTCCACTGCATTATATCCTGGGAATTTTAATAATTAAACGTTGTACTAAACTAAATTTTCTGTTTTATTAATCAGAGACATGCACAATGAGGACAATAATTATTTGAATGTGATGTACTCTTCTGGATTAAAAAATTCACAACAGACAAATGTATAAGAAAAAAAATTGAAAATTGAAAAAAAAGTGTGTGTGTGTATATATATATATATATATATACACACACACACACACACTGTATACTTAACCAGAAAAAAACACTTTCTTTAATTTTGTCATAACTAATATTAATTGCAGAACGTTAGCTCTGTTTGGGTGGCTAACAAATGGATCATGTTTTAAATAAGACTAAGCTACTCTATAATCTATGCAGTTATGGTTCTTCATGTACGTACTTCCAGATCAACTATCAACTGAGCAATTGAGAAGCATGAACCATCACTCCTATTATTTTACATCTGGCATTTACAGTCAGCACCGGGGCTTTTTTTTTTTTTTTTTTTTTTTTTTTTTTTGGTTTTATGCAAGTGTGTGTGTGTTGATGGGACATGTGGAAGTTGTGCAGGTTGGTATCTGTTGGAAATGATGGGATGTAACATTGGGAAAATCATTGATTTGACATAAACCACCTTTTCTTTTCTGTTACAGTAGTTAAAACTGGAGCATTTGAAGCATTTGTACTTGACCTGCTCTAGTACAATGAGCCCTTCTGTGTATTTTGTTTGTTTTTGTTTTAATTAAAACTTTTAGCAGCTGAATTTGTCCATCTATGTGTACGGAGTGATCTCTTGTGCTGTTTGTGCGGTAGTTCTGTCCACTAGAGGGCGCTGCCGCACAGTTAATATTTATTTATTTCTTTTTTTGGTTTCCAACATATAATATAAAGGTACTGAACAAATATAAACTACAAAAAATAAATAGAAAATATAAAGTATTATATAAATAATAATACAGGTAAAAATAAATTAATAAATAAAAATAATAATGAAAACAAAAAACCTAAGCAGAAAAAAGAACAGGTGTGAGATCATCATATAAATAACAGAAAAGCTTCACAAAGAGACCTAGTGCGTTTTGCTTTACTGTTTTTCAACCCAAGTAGTAACTCGATATAATTTGTCATATCTATCTGAAATAACAAAAAGTTGGGTTTTCAGCATCAGGGCTTGCTCACAGGTTGCGTCACCCTTAGCACGTCATAACGCACATGCAGTTGAACGTCACGTTAAACAGCATCTGCCCCGCCCTCCTGGGTTTGGCCCCGCCTCTTCACTCTTTCATTCGCCTGCCTCTGAACAGCTCCCGGTAAAAGTACGTCTGGACACTTTCAACTCGGATATGTGAGGAGAAAAGTGTTGAAAAAAAAGTATATAGTTTGAGCTGTGTGCATTCCTTATCGGTGGACTGACAAATATACGATTAAAACCAACAGTGAACGAAGCGGAGGAAAACACCCAAAAGTGGAAGAGTCTGAAAGTCTGTTTAACGCCAAACTTCCCTTGGCGTCCTATTACGGGGATTTAAGAAAACTATGCAGGCAGACTGGATTATGGATTATGAAGAACGCACACAATTGTATAGATTGCGCTGAATAACTGCGAGAATACACCCACTTTCATGCACCTTTGCTAAATCCATCTCATCTCATCTCATCTGCTCGCACCCTTGTGTTTCGCACTAACAGACGGCTAAAAGTAAGTACCGTTATACGCAGCTGTGCTCGTTCCTGCGTCGCTCTTTGTCGCTGTACTGTCATTTCTGTAAATGTATTTTCATTTATTCATATTTGTCGGATTTCTAATTTGCGGTTTTGTTTGAGCTCGATAGCCTCTTGAAGTCAGTTGTTTGATGTGTACGGCCTTCATTAGGGAGCGGCGAAATGGAAGTACACACTCAATTTTGTAGCGCGTGATGTTAAGTACGCATAGTTGTGACTACAGCACGCCTACGAACACATATCCGTCGTAACTTGTACGTTACCCTATGCTGTTCATGTAGCCTGAAATGCATCGACAGTGGGGAAAGCCGACAATGTTTTTACTTTTGTGGCTTTTAGGGGCGGGTTCTATGTTTGAAAGCTGCTCGGGTAAAGCTTAGTGAGTCAGTGCAAAATTAGAGGATTAGTGTTTAAGTGCCACAGACTCCATGTCTGCGGTGAATCTTGTTAGGCACGAATATTTTGCGATGTTGGACGTCGGCTGTTCACATAACTTACACGTTTGAATGTAAACCGTTATCGTGGACGTCTAACTGTTCATGCTTGTAAGCAGCGCATGTGTGTTTGTTTTAAAGGGGTCATATGATGCTGCTAAAAATAACATTATTTTGTGTATTTGGTGTAATGAAATGTGTTTATGCGGTTTAAAGTAAAAAAAAAAAAACTCATTATTTTCCCACATACTGTACATTATTGTTTCTCCTCTATGCCCCGCCTTTCTGAAACGTGTCGATTTTTACAAAGCTCATCGGTCTGAAAAAGCGAGGTGTGCTGTGATTGGCCAGCTATCCAGTGCGTTGTGATTGGCCGAATACCTCAAGCGTGTGACGGTTACGCCCCTTACCATACCATGATGCAGTGTCAGGCCGGAGCGACGAGACAAAAACATTAAAACCCATTATAAATGAGGCATTTGTTGCATCCAGTTGGGACACAATTACTGATTATAATGACTTATACAGACTTTTTACGCGTTGCATCGCGCCGCATAAACATAAAACTCTGTCTGCATTTGTGATCAGAGAAATGACAAACAACAAGTGCTACTCTACTGCCCAAAACTCGAGTTTGAATCATCAGTGGCAACGAAAAACACAGCG
>NW_015505295.1:1057143-1058946 GCF_001515645.1 Sinocyclocheilus grahami
GTTTAAGGTTAAAAAAACACATTATTTTCCACATACTGTACATTATTGTTTCTCCTCTATGCCCCGCCTTTCTGAAACGTGTCGATTTTTACAAAGCTCATCGGTCTGAAAAGCGAGGTGTGCTGTGATTGGCCAGCTATCCAGTGCGTTGTGATTGGCCGAATACCTCAAGCGTGTGACGGTTACGCCCCTTACCATACCATGATGCAGTGTCAGGCCGGAGCGACGAGACAAAAACATTAAAACCCATTATAAACGAGGCATTTGTTGCATCCAGTGGGGACATAATTGCGGATTATAATGACTTATACTGTGTTTTTACGTTGCATCATGCCGCGTAAACATAAAACCCTGTCTGCATTTGTGATCAGAGAAATGACAAACAACAAGTGCTACTCTACTGCCCAAAACTCGAGTTTGAATCATCAGTGGCAACGAAAAACACAGCGGCCTAGCGTGAGGGGAAGCCCTGGCTTAGTGTGTGCTGAGGAGTGAGCTGAAGCGGGCTGGACTCCTTGAAAAGTTGATGTATTTCCTCAGCGACCAGCACAGATCAGCTCTAGGCATGACGAAGTGGATATCGTCCTCTTTTGGAAGACCAAACAAAGTAGTTTCGCTTTCACAATGAAGCACACAGCATCTTCACGACATGGCGGCAGCAACAATACTACAGCGAGAATAAAAGTTACGCCTTCTTTCTTTGCGTGAACATTTGGGCGGCGTTATGCAAATCTTCCCACATAGTGATGTAGGTATGTGGGGGCGTGTTAGAACGAGGCGTTTTAGGTAGGTGTGGTTGACTCTTAACTTTTATAAAGAATATCTCTTTGGTTTTGAGACTTTAATGTTTGCAACTTTACAGATCTTCTTTATGCACCAAGAGCTTGTAACACTCCAAAGAGAAAGGAAAAATTGAAATCGCATCATATGACCCCTTTAACTTGTGATTGTCGTCCAGTGTTTGACAACTAATTTTCAGAGAAAGTTGCTGAAGGATGGTCGATTTGTTGCTAAAATTTGCTAAAGACGTTGTGACGTCATTGCGTAATCCCGACGCAAAATTGTCACATCATCAAATCTCAGCAAAAAATATATTTTATATATGTTAATTTAGATTTTTGTAAAAAAATAATATAATGTAATGTAACATTAAAATATAAATAACTGTATTTTTAAATACATTGAATTATTGAAAACGTGCACATTTTTTTTTATGATTTCAATTTAAGTTTTTTTTAATAGCTAGTAAACTAGTAATTCTACACATTCTCAACTAATATGCTTTAAGCAGTGTATTTGTAGTTAGTTAGTATGCTACATTCTAAGAAAAGTCTGTAAAAATAAGGCACAATCTACTATGTTAATATGAAAGAATTTTCCGTAATGGTTTTTTACCTGCATTTTAAATTATGCATTGTGTTTTCGGGTTACAGGGTTACAAAGGATGATGGATAATGGATAATTTCCTGAAAGATTTTCCATTTTTCTTACAGTGTATACTAACTGATCAACAATCGCAGGTACAAGCTACTAACAAAGTGTATCATAAATGAACAATTATTCAATTATCAAATTATTCAATTATTATTATTATTATTATTAAAGTGAACAATTGCAAATAGCAGCTAACTCAATTCACGTGATGTGTGTACTGCTAGGCATCTGTGGTTTCCTCTTTTTGTGTAATTTGGATGGAAAATGTGTGCCTTTTTATTGTCTGAGTCACTTATCAAAAGTTGCTAAAGGTTGCCAAATCAATTTTTTTAAATTGCTAAATTTGTTGCTAGGTGCTTTTGGAAGAAA
>NW_015505295.1:1060051-1079606 GCF_001515645.1 Sinocyclocheilus grahami
TGGATAATGTCCTGAAAGATTTTCCATTTTTCTTACAGTATACTAACTGATCAACAATCGCATGTACAAGCTACTAACAAAGTGTATCATAAATGAACAATTATTCAATTATCAAATTATTCAATTATTATTATTATTATTATTAAAGTGAACAATTGCAAATAGCAGCTAACTCAATTCACGTGATGTGTGTACTGCTAGGCATCTGTGGTTTCCTCTTTTTGTGTAATTTGGATGGAAAATGTGTGCCTTTTTATTGTCTGAGTCACTTATCAAAAGTTGCTAAAGGTTGCCAAATCAATTTTTTTAAATTGCTAAATTTGTTGCTAGGTGCTTTTGGAAGAAAAAGTTGCTAGGGTAGTCTGAAAAGTTGCTAAATTTAGCAACAAAATTGCTAAATTGGCAACACTGTTGTCATCTCGTGTTTCACTCGAGGGCTTTGAAGTGGCGTCTCATACCACGCTATGACGTCACGAGACGTTATGACGTACGTAGGGTGTACGATGCATAAGATGTTATACTTTTTATAGATAAGCAGCATTTCTCTCGCTTTGTTTTTTATTTTAATGTTATCCTCTAATAATTTGTAAGTTATCTTTCACTGTACACTAAAAAATTATGTTGAAGCATTCTCACTGAGACATTGCTATGCAATGTTGCTGTTTCATAAAAAAATTGCAATGAAACGGCAAGTAACACATGGAATTAAATGATACAAAAACATAAGATAGATGTTATCTTCAACATAAGAAAAACTCATACAGGTTTGGAACGACATGAGGGTGAGTAAATGATGACACAATTTTCATTTTTGTGTGAACTGTCCCTTTAAATAAAATCTTTGGTTGTGTTCACTAAAAGATTCATTCATGAATTTGTTTAGGTCATCTGGATATTTTACACTTATTGTTTTATGAATACTGCATAAAGGGACATAATACTCATTTTACATACTACTTTTTGGATACTGTAAAGTATGGAAGTACTGTGGATATTTGGACACTGAAACATGTCTATTTGTATTCAAATATGCATACTTTCTATGAATGAGTCATTGAATCATTCACTGAAATGATTCATTGACACACTATTGGCATGAAAAGAAAATTCACCCTATATGTTTAATAAATGCATGTTAGGAAGGTTATTGTGAACAATTAATTTAGTCAATTTAAATTCTGGCCCTTTAAGCCCCATTCACACCAAGGACGATAGCTATAAAGATATAGTTCTAAAAATCGTTCTCAGTATTAAAGAATAGCAGAGTCCACACCACAACTATAACGATAAAGACAAAGAGAAACGATATCGTTGGAATCACTTTCAAAACGATTTTTTCCAGATGATGAACGATAAAAAATTGACAGCCAATCAGAATCCATCCTGCTGTAACGAGCTCGAGAATTTAAAGCGGCAGACGCACGTGCGCTTAGAATAAACAGACGATATCGTTCGCTGGTGTGGACGCTAATATCGTTATCGTTATAGTTATCTTTATAGTTATCGTTCTTGGTGTGAACGGGGCTTTAAGGCTCTCATTTATGTGCCTCATCACAAAATCCAATCAACAACTGAAGCAGCCCAGCGTTTTTCTGTTTTGGTATTTTGTTACACCTGGATGTAC
Source organism: Sinocyclocheilus grahami (assembly GCF_001515645.1). Classification (NCBI taxonomy): domain Eukaryota; kingdom Metazoa; phylum Chordata; class Actinopteri; order Cypriniformes; family Cyprinidae; genus Sinocyclocheilus; species Sinocyclocheilus grahami. Next base: position 1,061,676 of record NW_015505295.1, read on the forward strand.
ATCACAGTATATGGAGGAAAAAAATCTGTTGCTGCTTCAGTTTTATCTCGACTGTACTGGATAAGTGCACATGATGCTTATTTGATGTACTGCTGTTCGTGTATGGAAATTGAACTCAAAATGTCATAATTAGATATTCTGGTGAAAACGACAGACTTCTCCATGATGATGTATGTAGGTCTTCTCCAATCATTCAGTCTGCTTAAATCCCACCCCCTCTTCTTTTGAGTGCAACGCCCACTTCCGAACAACCAATCAACACCTGCCCTACAGTTTTATTTTATTTTTTATTTTTTTATTATAATCCATTACACTGGATGTACATCCCAATATGGAAGAAAATATGTCGCTACTTCCATTTCTTCGCGACTAAGCATCACTTAGCATTTTTCCCAAAATGACAACAAAGCTGATTTATCTTTTTTCCTCCAAATTTGTCCCAGATACGAGTCACTGATTCATTCACGAACAAAAACACAACCATAGCATTCCAGCTGCTTTTTATAGTTTGTGTATTTGCTAACCAAACAATTCTTCAAAGCTGAGTGTGACCGCAAACAAAAGCTGACGTTGCCAGACAGTCTTTAGTCTCAGGGTTCAAAGGCCATTTGTCTTATTTAATGCTTGGCAACTAATTAAGTCCTTTGAGAGACATTCTGCCATTACGAACTCACTAAAGTTTGTGAAATTGTTTATTAGTAGTTGTGGAGATTTAAAAAAACAATGTCTTGGATCGGCACTTGACCAATTGTTTCAGAGAATAGTAATGATTCAGAAAGTACGTTTACCTTTATTTTGTCATTTATGATTCACTACTTAGTCAACTTTCTACATTACTTGCACCACTTTTATATCATCATCTGTGTCAGGCATTTTATCAAACTTTATATTGGCTCTTTGACATTGCTGATATATTCAGGCCTTGCTCAGATAACATTCTGACAGTTGGTATTATCCGAGTGCTTTTAGCTCTTCATTCACACAGAATGGCACGGAAAGGAAGAGAGAATCTGTCTCATTCTCTGGCCCGGCCGGCTCCAAGCAGTACTCATTACCACAGGTGACAGAACAGCCTTTCAGCCGCTGCCAGCCAATGACAGCGGCCATGATGTCATGCTGACCTCTCAGAATGACTCCATTGAGACAGAGCAGGCTTTAGTACAGCTGGAGGCCCATCCGCTCAAACCGTGTCACTGACAGCACGGCAATAAGGAGGGGCTTTCATTGAAAAGTCCTCTGCGTGTTTTCTTGGTCCCGTGTGAATGGTTCACCGATCTGTACCAGGGATGTGTGTATGTACCTCTCAGGAGAGCTCATCGCTTAAAGAAAGTTTGCTCTGAGACAATAGCTTTTATCAGTGGTTTTGAGCTCATATTTAGTTTGAGTAATGTGAACTAACAATATTGAGGGCGGACGACATGAGTGTTTACTAAAGGAATGGCAGCTTAGAATCCCTTAATGTGTTTGCTTGACTGTTTTGTGAGGCTTTATTGGCAATGTATTGTAAATATTGTATTTTAAACACTAGTAAGCTGCTTACAGACAGCATTTTAAGGCGTCATTGGGTGTGTTAAAGGCTGTTCCAAACTTAATTATTCTGCTCTCTAAGCAATCCTGGTATGCAGTATTGAAGTATCGATAAAAAAACTAATAAATTAATTTCCCATTCATCTTTCCTAGAAGATTTGAAAAAGTATTGGTTAAAGAGTTACAAGCCATGAACCAAACCTGTTGCAAGAATTTGAATTTGTTGAAAACATAGAAAGCACATTATAAAAGAGGTTATCTGTCCAGCAGTAGCTAAAAAATGTAGTATTTTGCATGTATCATTTTCATTTAATAAATGGACATTATTATTATTATACATTATATTTTTTAGTGTATTATACTTGTTTTTTTCTCAACTTTTAACACCACTGCCTGATTTCATGTACACTACCATTCAAAAGTTTGGGGTCAGAATTATTATTATTTTTTATATATATATATATATATATATATAGGGTTAGGTTAGAAACCTTTAGTTTATATATATGATCCCTAAACCTACCCATCTCCACCCCAACCCCGCCCCCTGGATCTTTGTTCTGCAGTGAGGGGCTACAGGACGCACAACGTGGCTTTTTAGGTAATATTTTCGTTGGCAAAATTGAACAAAAACACAATATTGTGTTTAAAATATAACACAATATTAACTTATTAACTGAACTGTTGTATAAAATCACATTTGCACTTGGTCGTAGGCCTGGGCAATAAAACGGTATCAATCGTTATCGACGGTCTTCTTCGATAACGATATAAAAGATGTTTGATATAGTGCACGATATAGGCACATGCTATGAGTGACGCAGACAGCACACACAAACACGAACACATGCTGAAATGAATGCTGTGCCTGCCTGTGATGAGGAGATTGTGAATAAAAAAATGAATATTAGTCGAATTTAAAATAAACATTTGCATTTGAGTGTTAGGAGTGCGTCAGGGAGCGTCATCAGTGGCGCACGAGATGTGGTGGTAACGATGTGAGTGACGTTGTTGCATTTTAATGTTTTGTTATTCTAGCCCACAAGATGCGCCGCTGCTGTGTTATGCATTCAAAATATTAGAGAAATATAGAAGCTCAAATGCGGAGAAGATCTTGATTAGGTGAAAACCGAAACCACGCCATTCATACAGATGCATATTCGGTGCATTTTGACGGATAAATATGACTGCTGCACTCGCGTCTCACACAGTAATTGTAGCCATGCAAAGTTAAAATAGTTTAAACTTTATTCCTTTTCACTGGGCCTCTTATGTTTTTAAATGCAATCTGCATGATGGGAGATTCGGCTCTTTGTATTAAGCAATGCATAAATACATGATGCTGTTTTGTTCATAATTGTTTATGCAATTTTCGAAATTATATTTGATTTAGGCTATATGAGTTAATTTAGACGTAATTCTAAATATATTTAAAAAAAAAAATTTTTTATAGACATTTATTACCTTGCATTGACAATTTAAATGTGCTGCATTGTTTTGCTCATTGCGCCCTCCTGTGGCCTCGGAAGACAAGCCAAAAGTTTCCTTAAAACCTATTTAATCTGCATATAAAACATTAGAAATTAGATATTTGTTTAATTTTTATTGTGTTTGACTGTTTGTTTGTCCCAATAAATTGGGTTAATTTAAAAATACAGTGGTTAAATTAAAAAGAAATTTCTGTTGCTCTTTGTTTTAAAAAAAGGTTATAAAAAATGTCAATAATTATCGATACCGAACGATATGAAACATTATATCGTTGATAAATTTTTTAGCTATATCGCCCAGCCCTACTTGGTCGTGACAAAAACAGCACTCGTGTGATATTACTCTGGCTGCTGGTGTGATATCGCTTATCATATAATATAAATATGAGACAAAAACTCATACAGGGGTATTTTTTTGCCCCAATATCTTGAATTTTAGGTCATAACTGCATTTATGGAGTTGTTGACCTTCATCATATTTGTCAACAGTCAACTATATGAAATTGAGATGACGTACAGGTCTGAGGATGGAGCCAGTGCGTTAACTGCGTTAAAATATTTTAATCGCGTAATTTTTTTAAGTTAACGCGTTAAACTGACAGCCCTTGTGTGTATGTGTGTATGTATGTTGTAGCCATTTAAGAAAGTGTATTTTTATTTTATATTATTTGTTTAAAAATGATTTGTTTGTGTTTTTAGTTAAATTTGTTAATTAAGAAAGATTTGTATAACATACTTCCGTGGCCAAAACAGTATATATGTATGTGTGTGTGTGTATATATGTGTGTGTGTATGTGTATATATAATATATATATATATATATATATTCTTTTTTTAATAAATCTGCAAAAATGTCAACAATTCTGTGTTTTTCTGTCAATATGGGGTGCTGTGTGTACATTAATGAGGAAAAAAAATTTACTGAAATTATTTTAGCAAATGGCTGCAATATAACAAAGAGTGAAAAATTTAAGGGGGTCTGAATACTTTCCGTACCCACTGTATATCCTATAATCCTTTAGATTTTTTTTTGTTTTTTTTACAGATTTTTTAAATATGAGATGAAATATGAGATCATTAAAAAAAACACTTTAAGTTATCATTAAAAGTCAAAGAAAACAAGTTAAGCAGCTCACACTTGCAAAAGCCCCATGAGGTCTTATTTAGTAGTCTTTAAAATATCTAAATATGTCGTAATTTTTTCATCCTGCATCAGGATGTTGTCTAGGCTGAGCGAGTGGTTCTGGAACGAGAGGCTGTGGTTTCCAGAAGGACTGGGTTGGGCTGACCTGGAGGATCGTGACGGTCTCACCTACTCCAAGGCATCCGACCTGTGGGTGACCCTGCCCATTGCCCTCGCCTTCCTCATCATACGACAGATCTTTGAGAGGTCAGCATGAAACCTACTGATCATATTAGCTCATTAGTGTTTTATGTGGTTGTCACCAATATTGTATTTGCAACATATGGTTTATGCAATAGACTTTTTATCAGAAGTGTACATATTAACACGTGCTGTTCATCTAGTGAGAAAGCTGTTTAAAAGAAAATGTCTGTCACGTTCAGTGGCCGTTTTCATTTGAATTTAAGAACATCGAAAGCACAGTAGTGTAATATGGAGTGAACAAAACATACTGTATTGTATACATGAGCTCAGAAGGAGGATATTTGATGTAATTTTATCTGTCTGAAACTATCCAGTAATCAATCTGAATTACGTTTTACATTTGTAAGTGCTCTAGCTTTTCAAAAACTTTGAATGATTGATGTTTTAAATATGGTTAGCATTGATGCAGTGTTGTCAGTTTTCCAACTCAAGTGTTGAAAGTTTAATACCGTTTTTCTAATTTAGGACAGTGGCCACTCAACTGGCCGCAGCTTTGGGCGTAAAGGAGAAAGTCAGAGTGAAAGCGGCGCACAACCTCACGCTGGAGTCGTACTTCAGAATTACAAGTAAAAATCCCAAACAGGTACTACACTGCCAAACTCATTAGTACAGTTAAACCCTTTACTTTTTGTATGTTTCCTCATTTATAAGCTGCTTTAGATTCATGCATCTGTATTGTGAATGTAAATGTATGCAGCAAGTTTTTGCTATCTTGTGTATATGTACACACATTTTCAATGCTGAATTGTTTCAGTCCGCTCGTGAGCAACATGTGAATCTCATACCCTTAAAAGCATGTCTCACCATTAAATGACCCTTCATGTTCTCTGTTACTCTTCAGAGCGAAATCGAGAGTTTAGGTAAAAAGACCGGGTACTCAGAAAGTCAGATCCACAGATGGTTCAGGCGACGAAGGAATGAAGAGCGACCCAACAAGCTGAAGAAGTTCAGAGAGGCCAGGTACAGAACAATACACAGACTGTTTGAACCCCATTTCCATCCTTTCATAAATGGCCTTAAAATCCACCATGCTGTGTATTTTATTAGCTTGCTTAATGTCATGAACATTATAAAATGATTAAGTAACAATGCTCACTGATAATCTAAGTATTGAGTGGTACAACATGTCATAATACACGAAATTCACTGTAAAACAGAAAAAACACATCAATTTTCCATTAGGTGGTAGGAAGTCTATTGCACACAGGAGAAACGGTATGTGGTATTAATAAACAAAATTTGGCTAATGTACCCATGTATTTTACTAACGGTGGGTTGGTCCATTAATATCTTGTCCTTGACATTTCAACATTTATTTGTCTTGTGCTTCAGAACCACATCCAACACACGTAATTAAAGGAATGCACAGGGTTCAATACAGAGTTAAGATTAATCCAAAGCATTTGGGGTAATGTTGATTACCTTAAAATAGTTCACCCAAAAATTTAAATCAGGCCATCCAATATGTAGATGAGTTTGTTTCTTCATGAGAAGATTTGAGAAATTGAGCATTACTTCACTTGCTCACCAGTGGATCCTCTGCAGTGAATGGGTGCCGTCAGAATGAGAGTCCAAACAGCTGATAAAAACAAGATAATAATTCACAAGTAATCCACACGACTCCAGTCCATCAATTAACGTCTTGTGATGAGAAGAGCATCATTAAGATTTAACTTTTCAACCATCACTTCTTGCCAAAATGCAGTCCATAATCCATAATAACACTTTCTCCAGTGAAAAGGTCCATCCTCTTGGCCTCTCCTATCAAAATCCACCTGTTTTGGACTGTTTTAGTTTGTAAACAGTGCTTGATCTGGTGAAAGCAATAGTATAGATTATGGACTTGTATTTAATCTGGAAACAATGGTTTGAAGTTAAAAATGTCCTAATGACAGATTTGTTTTTAATTTTTTTTGTAAGCATGCAGTTTTTCACTTCACAAGATGGTAATTGATGGACTGGAGTCGTGTGGATTATTGTGATGTTTTTATCAGCTGTTTGAACTCTCATTCTGACGGCACCCATTCACTGCAAATTATCCACTGGTGAGCAAGTGATGTAATGCAAAATTTCTTCAAATCTGTTCTGATGAAGAAATATACTCCTCTACATCTTGATGGCTTGAGGGTGAGTAAATAAGTTTTATTCATTTCATTTTGAAAAATTGCCGACAAAATAACTCTGCTGAGCAGCAAACGTTACAATCAGTTTTTGAAGAATAGTTCTTGATATTATACTTGTCAGCCTAAGACTAAAGTGATATTGATTACTAACCTTGTCTGTGCAAAGTTTTATTGTACATATCTTTTTCCTGTCATGACATCCGTACTACTGAATAGCTAGAAATCCATGCATCTACAACACAAATTATATTTTAGACAAACTTAGTTCAAATGTAATTCCTGTTGGCGCTTTAACATAAATAAAAGCTTCATATTTCAAAAGTGCATTACTTGTTAGTGCACAACTTAACTGCCTCTTTTATTGTCTGTGGTAATGTACATTATGCCACAAATGTTTGTCGATAGTGCTTAACTTGTATTGAGCCTGGAACATACTTTAAATTAGTTTAGCATGTCGTCTCCAGCTGTCAGTCACAACAGTAGGTTGTAGATGCTTTAAATACAGTTGTAGGGGCTGTTGGTCGTGATGTGGGCTTGTAATAGTAGTATTTGTATTGTGAGTGGACTGTATCAGTGTTGTTTTGCCGCCTTTTTGTACATTTTGTCACTGTATGTAGCAACTGTAGACCCTTAAATTGAATGGCTGGTGATCAAGTAATGTTTTTGATCTATTAAACTGAAAAAAATGCTGTCATTTGTTCTTATGAGAGATGCTTGGCTTTGTATATTATGTTGCTGATAATGTATTTGCTTCTGGATATTATTTGCTGAAATGAATATGCATTTTCTTACAGTTGGAGATTTACCTTTTACCTTCTTGCTTTCATTGCTGGCCTTGCTGCACTCATTGATGTAAGTATTAAACATGCTTCCATTTTCCTCCCTTTTTGGCCATTTTGAGTTTATTGGCATAAACCAAAACCTACTTTGTTTTATAATATATATTTATTTCCTATAATATCGGCCTCATTAATCAGCTGTTGTTATTATGAAACATTTTCCTCTTGGCTGGTTGATCCAAGTGTAATTTCCAAAAACTGTTGTTATTTTTGTCCAGGGATAATGCACATTTTTGTTTTCAAATAGTTGATGGCATTTTGGGTAAATATTGTTTAGTTTACACAATATTTACTCAGAATTCACTCAGATATTAGAAGAGGTTCCCATTTGTATCCGTAAATTTTATTTCAACAATATTATGAACACCTTATTTTCTAAAATGAAATTTATATCTATCTCATATTTATCTACATTCACTATAGATGCAATATTGGACAAACCTACTTATTCTTTTATTAGTATTTTCTGCATTTTTAGAATAATAGTAAAGTCATCAAAATAGCACATGGAGTTATGTGCAAACAAAAATCAAACACAAAAAAAAGAACATTTCTAAGAGAAATTCTGAAACCATACATGTGGACAAATGATCTTTGTCTACAAAACTAATTTCAAGAATTTAAGGAAAGGCCTTCATGAGAACCAAAAATATTAAATCTAGTGTCTCTAAATGTTTGATTTATCCATTTTAGAGTTTTATTCCAAAGCAAATTTCAACTTGTTATTCCCCATGACAGCCAATAGCTGGCATGGCATTAAAACACCAACCAATCAAGCAAATGTTTGACTTGTGCTTTATATCTACCATTATATAATCTATCAGCCAGCCTGCTCTCTAAATTCTGGCATCGGCTGTTCAAATACCCATACTGGTGGACCACAACCCCTCCTGTAATGTCATACTTGTGACCTGCAGCGCTTTTGTTGAGATGAAATATGAGAGCACTTTTGTCTTGGCTCATATTGTCTTCATATTGTTTGTGTTGTGCAGAAACCTTGGCTCTACAAAATGAAGGAGATGTGGGCAGGGTTTCCAATGCTGGTGCGTTCACTTCTTTCATTCTTCTATTGATTGTGGGTGTGAAATGTGTCTGCACAACCTTGTCTAAATCTGAAATGGTCTTTGGTATTGCTAAGCTTATGTAAATATGTTTTAACAAGGAGGAATGAGAAATTAGAATTTCACATGAGAAATATGCAAACTGATGCCACAGTACCTTTCCTTAAACCTTCAGGTCATATACAGCAGAATAAATCAGCTGTAGAAACGTTTGTCATTTGTAAAACCCACTGTCTTTTAACCACATCGCTGTTCTGTTGTTACTGATACTGAAATGTCATCTTTCAAAACATTTTATGAATTTATTTGTTTCTCTCTCTAGCCACTGCTGCCTTCTCAGTACTGGTACTACATGATTGAACTAGGCTTTTACATGTCCCTCCTCTTCAGCGTCGCATCAGACGTCAAGCGAAAAGTGAGTGAGCCAAAGACTTTAAACTTAAAACTAGGGATGCACCGATACTGAGCTTCTGTACTTGTACTTGTTAAAATGTCCCGATACCAAACGCCGATACCACACAGCATGTGATCAGTGCCATATTCAGACAAAGAAACACCGACAACAGAACAACAGACAGCAGAATGGAGTTATAAGAGATTAAGGATGTCTACGAAGTATATGTATGCAGTGAATATAATGTTAAACATTCAGTATTGACGTCTGTATAGCTGATGTGCGCGAGCTGATAAGCAAAGCGTGCTGAGTGGATTGAGCGTGGCGGCGCAGATGCGCGAGCTTGTCGAGTGAATATACCTTTCTCACAGACATCACTGGAAAGTTTGTAGTTCGGTCGGATATGTCATAAACAAGTAAGTAAAACAATGCACAAGTTACTTAACGAGAGGGAGAGAGAGAGAGAGAGAGTGCGCACTTCTGTTGTGTGATCTTTGATGTTCTCTCACTTAGCACACGCATCATTTGGATTAAAACTAAATCGTAAAAATAAGACCATTTATAGGGGCATTCACTATAAATGTCATTTATTTTCAACCTTAGGCATACACGACCTTCTGGCGAAAGTGAATCTAGCAGCCTGTGTGAAATGCGCTAGGCTGTACTATTCTGCACCAGTACAAATACGTGCACGCGTGTTTCTGCATTATATGAGTGGCTTTGGAATATAAATATATTATATCCAAAATTTCTTCATACAGTGGACTACCAGTAAAACTGATACAAATTTGGGACCAAAAATTATTCAGACCGAGTCGGGGGGGGAATGAAGTTGAGGTTGCAATGAATCTGGGTGACAGCATGCCCAGGAGACTACAGGCAGTCATTAAGGCTAAAGGTTGCCCGACTACGTATTGATAGTTGTGTAAATACTGTCATACTAACAGCTGTCTAATTTTTTGGTTGATTGTAATCCATTAGGCTACATACCTTTCTATCAAAGTTATCTAACATTATCAAGCTGAATTTGTTCTGACAATTTAACCTTGAGTTCTTGTTATATTTTATTACCATTTTCTAAACTATTGCGAATAAACTTTGATAATGTGAGAAATGTTGAAGGTGTCTGAATACATTTTGGTTTGGCTGTATCTATTTGATAAATTAAGTTAACCAACTAACATTATACATACTCTTTTGGTTTCTGTACCCAATATTTTTAAAATTTACAAATGCAATAAAATATTGGTATCGGTACTCGGTATCGGCAAGTACCAAAAATAAAAGTATCGGTATCGGGCGAGTACTGGAAAAAGTGGTATCGGTGCATCCCTACTTAAAAACCCTAAACTTAAAAAAAAAATCTGTCTTTTTCATAGAAATACCCACTATTCATTCGTTTTTATTCATTAGTATCACAAGGACTTCCGAGATGTCCAGCTTGGATGTGGAGTGTTAGCTGCTGCGTTTGTGTGTGCGCATTTGAGGATGGTTAATCATCAGTAGAAAATCTCTTCTCTCACAGAGCCATTTGATAATAGCATTAATTTGGATTTTTGTATAGTCTGTTTCCAGCACAGAGAGAACACTAGCCATTCCACAAAGCATTAGTGAACAGTAAAAGTACAGCAGGATTAGGTTTATCTGCGGTTTTGCATCACTTGTCCAATGATTTATTATAAGCCCTGCTGAAAAAACAGCCTAAGCTGGTTTACTGGTGTTTGCTTTTCTGTTGGCAGATTTTAGACACTTTTCAGACCAGCTTGGCAAAACCATTTTACACCAGCTAAAACCAGCTTGGGCTAGCTTAAACAGTTTATCTTTCAAATCGGTCTCATGTTTGGTGCAGTTCATTGAACTTCTAGCCAACCTGGCAAATAAAGCTTCATAACTGAGCTGAATGAAGATGATGCATCAATGTTCATTCTTTCTAAAGTTTGAGGGAACATTTGAGAGCCCAATAAGACATGTCTTTTACATTTGGGTTGTGCATCAAATCGAGCTTTATCCAACATGAAAAAAATCACTTGCCTGAGATGATAAAATCCAACGGATCGAATGTCACCTGGTGGTATTTTCACAAACTGAATTTTAATAGGTCACCTATTTTAAGTGATGGTTGAATTAATCAGTCACCTAGTCTATTGTGCTCATCCTGAACTTTGAGTTTAAAGCTTTGGCAATATCATACTAATGTTCTCAAACAGAATATGTGAAATCCCCTAAATTATGCATTTCTGATCAAATAAATGCAGCCTTGGTGAGCACAAGAGGCTTCTTCCCTAAACATGAAAATCTTACCGACCCCAAACTTTTGATTGACAGTGTACCATATTACTGAAGAATTACCATATTTATGTTATTAACATGGTACTTCTAATAAACCATGGCAGTACTAAGTCCATATTGATAGTTGTGTAAATACTGTCATACTAACAGCTGTCTAATTTTTTGGTTGATTGTAATCCATTAGGCTACATACCTTTCTATCAAAGTTATCTAACATTATCAAGCTGAATTTGTTCTGACAATTTAACCTTGAGTTCTTGTTATATTTTATTACCATTTTCTAAACTATTGCGAATAAACTTTGATAATGTGAGAAATGTTGAAGGTGTCTGAATACATTTTGGTTTGGCTGTATCTATTTGATAAATTAAGTTAACCAACTAACATTATACATACTCTTTTGGTTTCTGTACCCAATATTTTTAAAATTTACAAATGCAATAAAATATTGGTATCGGTACTCGGTATCGGCAAGTACCAAAAATAAAAGTATCGGTATCGGGCGAGTACTGGAAAAAGTGGTATCGGTGCATCCCTACTTAAAACCCTAAACTTAAAAAAAAAAATCTGTCTTTTTCATAGAAATACCCACTATTCATTCGTTTTTATTCATTAGTATCACAAGGACTTCCGAGATGTCCAGCTTGGATGTGGAGTGTTAGCTGCTGCGTTTGTGTGTGCGCATTTGAGGATGGTTAATCATCAGTAGAAAATCTCTTCTCTCACAGAGCCATTTGATAATAGCATTAATTTGGATTTTTGTATAGTCTGTTTCCAGCACAGAGAGAACACTAGCCATTCCACAAAGCATTAGTGAACAGTAAAAGTACAGCAGGATTAGGTTTATCAGCGGTTTTGCATCACTTGTCCAATGATTTATTATAAGCCCTGCTGAAAAAACAGCCTAAGCTGGTTTACTGGTGTTTGCTTTTCTGTTGGCAGATTTTAGACACTTTTCAGACCAGCTTGGCAAAACCATTTTACACCAGCTAAAACCAGCTTGGGCTAGCTTAAACAGTTTATCTTTCAAATCGGTCTCATGTTTGGTGCAGTTCATTGAACTTCTAGCCAACCTGGCAAATAAAGCTTCATAACTGAGCTGAATGAAGATGATGCATCAATGTTCATTCTTTCTAAAGTTTGAGGGAACATTTGAGAGCCCAATAAGACATGTCTTTTACATTTGGGTTGTGCATCAAATCGAGCTTTATCCAACATGAAAAAAATCACTTGCCTGAGATGATAAAATCCAACGGATCGAATGTCACCTGGTGGTATTTTCACAAACTGAATTTTAATAGGTCACCTATTTTAAGTGATGGTTGAATTAATCAGTCACCTAGTCTATTGTGCTCATCCTGAACTTTGAGTTTAAAGCTTTGGCAATATCATACTAATGTTCTCAAACAGAATATGTGAAATCCCCTAAATTATGCATTTCTGATCAAATAAATGCAGCCTTGGTGAGCACAAGAGGCTTCTTCCCTAAACATGAAAATCTTACCGACCCCAAACTTTTGATTGACAGTGTACCATATTACTGAAGAATTACCATATTTATGTTATTAACATGGTACTTCTAATAAACCATGGCAGTACTAAGTCCATAACCATTGGGTTATTTTGTTGGGAAGATCATATTTTCTCTCGTTCTCTTTCCTTCAGGACTTTAAAGAACAAATAGTGCACCATGTTGCCACCATCCTGCTGATTAGTTTCTCCTGGTGTGTGAACTACATCAGAGCAGGAACCCTCATTATGCTGGTGCACGACGCCTCCGACTATCTGCTGGAGGTAAGGGAACATTAGTGTAGAGACTGTGTCCCTGGAGCTTTGACTTTGTTACACTTCAATACAGAGAGAAAATGTTTTTCAAACATTTGCGTTATCTTATTTGCAACATGCGTATGTTAAGTGAAAGCCACACATCAGATTGTTTAATAGAATGTTATAGTAGATTAGGGCTGTCAAAATGGCTGAAAAACTAAATTTGAATTTTGTACTTAAATATTATAAAATTTCGAATTATATTCGGATTTAAAATATATAATTTCAGTTAGGGTGAAGAAAAGCTTTTGGCTTCTCTCCTGAGGCCAAAAGAGGGCGCATCATTCAAAGCATAAGATAACATGACTATCTGCGAAAAAAAAGTGCATAATGTTTAAAATAATGTTTATAAACCTATTATAATTAAGTTGCTTAAACAACTATAAACAAAACCGCATCATGCATGTATGCATAGTTTAATACAAAGAGCGGAAAGCCAATCACACAGAGTACATTTTTCATTTAAAGATGAATTATATGATGTATTTGCTGTAACAGAATATGTTGACATGCTTTAATGTTCAAAAAACAGATTCTTTTTCAAATACTGTACATTATTGTAGGTCCTCTATGCCCCGCCTCTCTCAAACACGTCGTTTTCAACAAAGCCCCCTCCTTTGACAAGTGCAGTCTGCTCTGATTGGCAAGCTGACCCAGTGCATTGTGATTGGCCGAACACCACAAGCACGCGTCGGAAATGTAACGTCCCTTACCATAATCGCGAGCTTCATCTTTCAAAATAAATATCAAGACAGTTAATAATGTTGTTAGTTTTACCATCAGTTCAAGCCCGAAAGGGCAACAGAGTGACAGACACAGTGAAGACACAGTAAAGATGCAGTATTGCATTAATTGTACATGGCTTTCTAAACATGCGGCTCTTTTGTGCGAGACGCGAGTGCAACAGTAATAGATGTCCGTCTAGAGTGAAATATGCGTTCTGTGTGAACAGCTTGGTTTCGGTTTTGATGTAAACAAGATCTTCTCCGCATTGTTATCTTGTCCCACAATATTTGTAATTGACAATGCAGCAGCGCCGCATCTAGTGGCTTCAAATGGATAGGCTAAAAAAAACATTATGATGCAACGACACTTACATCGTCATCGCATCTCGTGCGCCGCAGATAAGGCTGCCTCCTTAACGCACACCTAAAATTCGAATGCAACGTTTTTGCATTCGAATGCGAATTTTTATTTTAAATTCGACGAATATTCTAAATTAGTTTTTTTTGACAGCCCTATAGTGAATAGAATGTTATAGTGAACGAGTGTTTCGCAGACACACTTTGCGATTTGTAATGTTTTTTCCTCAATTTCTATGAACAAATAATTTTATCACATAGGTCTTGTTTACACATTTGGCTTTTGTGACATCCAGCCACATCCAGATGATACACACTCATAGTGCTGTCCATTACCTGATATTAATAGTTGTAATCCAAATATTGTTTATTTAAAAAATATTTTCCTTTGCTGTTATCGAGCTTCATGTGCTTGTAAAGTTATATCGCTCTTGTAAATGGCTAAATTAATTCAGTCAGGGTTATTAATGCTGCTGTGAAACACTGTCTCCTAGTGGTGCTTTTTGTGCTAGACTCAAAGACATAATGTCCCATCTCTGTCTGTCCCAACAGTCTGCCAAAATGTTTAACTACGCCGGCTGGAGAAAAGCGTGCAACTACATATTCATCATATTTGCTGTCATCTTCATCATCACCAGACTCGTCATCTTCCCATTTTGGTGAGTTGGCAAATTTTCTATTTTGATCCCAAGGTTTATAATTAAACCTATAAATCATGCATTTCTCTTGACCCACTTTCTGTATTTGTCAAGAGATATCAAATGATTTGCTTCTATAATATCAAATGAAAGCTCTATAAATAGGAATTCGTGCCTGTCTCAAAGTTTAGTTGAAATGTCACACTTTTTAATAATTCTATAAACCTTTGCGAAATGAACTCCAGATGCCTTTTTTTTTTTTTTCTTCATTGCTAGGTACATGTCAGATGTTAAACTCTCACTTTCTCTCTTTTCCGTGTCTCTCAGGATTTTGCATTGTACTTTGGTGTATCCAGTGACCGTTTATCCTCCGTTCTTTGGATATTACTTCTTTAATGGGCTGCTGTTTGTGCTGCAGTGTCTGCACATCTTCTGGGCCGTGCTCATTCTGCATATGGCCATCAAATTCTTGCCAGGCAATGTAAGTTATCCAGTACAGACTGGACTACTTTGGATATTATATTTTGGCATTTTATCCTCTATAGTTCTGTAAAAGTGACGGCTTGTTTCAAATCAAGAAGATAAAAATATCCTCCCAAAAATCCCGTAAATTGACATTTTCCTCTTTATTTATTTATTTAAATCTATATATATATATATATATATGCTAACATTATCTATCATGTACATGTGTAATCTTCTATCATGTACATACACAAATAAATATAATTTTTTTTTTTAACTTTCTATCCATCAAAGAATCTTAATTTACACAAATATTTCTACAAAAACTGTTTACAGTATTAATAAATATTGTCTCTTGAGCAGCAAATCAGCATATTAGAATGATTTTTGAAGTATCACATGACACTGAGGACTGGAGTAATGATGCTGAAAATTCAGCTTTACCATCACAGGAATAAATTACAGTGTAAAATATATTAAAATAAAAACATTATTTTAAATCGTAATAATATTTCACTATTACTGTTTTTACTGTATTTTTTTTAGCAAATAAATGCAGCTTTGGGGAACATAAGAGAATTCCTTAAAGGGATAGTTCACCCAAAAATGGAAATTCTGTCATTAATTACTCACCCTCATGTCGTTCTAAACCCATAAGACCTCCATTCATCTTCGGAACACAAATTAAGATATTTTTGATTAATTCTGAGAGCTCTCTGACCCTCCCATAGACAGCAAGGTTACTACCACGATCAACGTCCAGAGACGTAGCAAGGAGATCGGTAAAATAATCCATGTGACATCAGGGGTTCAACCGTAATTTTTACGAAGCTACGAGAATAATTTTTGTACGCAAAAAAAACAAAAATAACAACTTTATTCAACAATTCGCCTTCTCCGCGTCACCCTAGCGCCATTTTGGAGAGTATCCACTGAACGTAAACCGCATATGCTATTCTGTGTCAGCTGCATCACACGGATACGTTGTTTTCGTTCAAATTAAAGCGTAAACAATGTAGAAAACATATCCACTTGACGCAGCTGACACAGAACAGCATACGCTGTTTACATTCAGTGGATACTCTCCAAAATGGCACCAGGGTGACGTGGAAAAGACTAATTGTTGAATAAAGTCGTTTTTTGTTTTTTTGCATACAAAAATTATTCTCGTACCTTCGTAAAATTACGGTTGAACCCCTGATGTCACATGGATTATTTTACCGATCTCCTTGCTACGTTATTACATTGCTGTCTATGGGAGGGTCAGAAAGCTCTCAGAATTCATTAAAAATATCTTAATTTGTGTTCCAAAGATGAACGGCGATCTTACGGGTTTAGAACAACATGAGACGCTGTTTACGTTCAGTGGATACTCTCCAAAATGGCACCAGGGTGACGTGGAAAAGACTAATTGTTGAATAAAGTCGTTTTTAGTTTTTTTGCATACAAAAATTATTCTCGTACCTTCGTAAAATTACGGTTGAACCCCTGATGTCACATGGATTATTTTACCGATCTCCTTGCTACGTTATTACATTGCTGTCTATGGGAGGGTCAGAAAGCTCTCAGAATTCATTAAAAATATCTTAATTTGTGTTCCAAAGATGAACGGCGATCTTACGGGTTTAGAACAACATGAGGGTGAGTAATTAATGACAGAATTTCCATTTTTGGGTGAACTATCCCTTTAAGAAACATAAAAAAAAATCTTAACAACCCCAAAAGTTTCTATATATGGTAGCATCTCAACAAAAATATGTTTAGCATTTCACTCTCAAAATCTCAAATGCAGTTTTTTTTCACATATGGAAAAACAAACAAACAAAAGAAGATATTTAGCAGATTGTCCAAGCTGCTGGTCTCCGTGCAATGAAAGTAAATTGTGACCTTCGCTATTTCTGGTTTCCATCCAATTAGTTCTACGAAACAGTGCAGCTTGGTCATTCTTCAGAATTTCTCCTTTTGTGTTCCACACAAACATAAAAAAAAATCTTAACAACCCCAAAAGTTTCTATATATGGTAGCATCTCAACAAAAATATGTTTAGCATTTCACTCTCAAAATCTCAAATGCAGTTTTTTTTCACATATGGAAAAACAAACAAACAAAAGAAGATATTTAGCAGATTGTCCAAGCTGCTGGTCTCCGTGCAATGAAAGTAAATTGTGACCTTCGCTATTTCTGGTTTCCATCCAATTAGTTCTACGAAACAGTGCAGCTTGGTCATTCTTCAGATTTTCTCCTTTTGTGTTCCACACAAGAAAGAAAGTTCTGTTAGTTTGAGCTACATGAGTGTAGTGTAAGTAAATGATGACACAACCTTCATTTTTGTGTGAACTACCCTTTGAAGTGATTCAGGCAGAAATAATTGCATAAAATTGTAGGAAATATGAATTGCAAGGATTTTAAAGCTTCATCACAGTTAATTTGTCATGCCACAGAATATTGTGGAGGATGAGAGGAGTGACCGAGAAGAAACAGACACTGAGGACGATGAGGAAGAACAGGAGGACAGGAAAGCGCCAATGAAAAATGGACCAGTGCAGAACGGCCACTCTCCTCTAAACAACAACCATCACCGCAAGACCGAGTGATACTAGCAGAGACGAGAGAAGGAGGTACAACACTCCCCTTCCTGTACACACGGACGAGACCAACAAACTAACGCCAGGGGTGTTTGATGGATTGAAAAGACCCAGAGCAAACACACACTCACAATACATGTAGAGAGAGATATATATATATATATATATATATATATATATATATATATATATATATATATATATATATATATATATATATATATATA
>NW_015505295.1:1079806-1099719 GCF_001515645.1 Sinocyclocheilus grahami
TTGAAAAGAGACAGAGCATACACACACACACTATAAATATAGAGAGATATATATATATATATATATATATATATATATATATGATACTAATTTTTGGAAATGGACATACTTTGAAAAGGAGGAAAGATGTAACTTCTTTCCCCTTGCAAACTATTTAAAACACTATTAATAGGCACTGTATCATTAAATAACCCTTTTGTTTGTTCAGGGTCTTGTCTAATGTTAGTGAATCCAATGTTCACTTGCTTTACTGGAAATATTTCCTCTAGTTTATTAGGTGTTTAGTGCCTTATTAGTACAAAGTTGTACTGACGTTCATAGTTTTCATTTCCTTTTTGTCTTTTGGGCATCACACACACACTGTTATCCTCCCTTTACTTGTCAGTAATACGTTTTTGCATGTTTTGTCTGGTCAACTGTCAGATTTCCAAGAATCCCTCAGTATTTGAGTTCTGAAGTTGCCGGAAACTGACTGGAATTTTTTGTTTTGTGTCACCCATTTGTTCACTATATAATAACAACCTCACCAAGTGACCTTTCTCACACCTGCTTTACTTAGAAAACTTGATCTTTCCCCAATCCAGTTGCACTAATAAACATTACTGACCCAGTCTTGCAACACTACCACTTTACAAAGGCTCTAAAGACTTGTATTGCCATGATATCCCGTCCCAAAGGAGCTAAATCAGTGTGCTGCTTTTTGCATTTAACATTTGTCTGTTGAGTTTGTAACGAAGCAGCAAATGTGTGTGTGAAAGAATCTCGTATCTAATATTTGTGTTGGTCGGCATGTGTCCTGTAACACATTTCTGTTAAAAATGCATTCTTAAATATATTAGTTACAGTTATTTTAAAGTGGGTTTTTTTAGTATTCTTTTTTTCCCCTGGTTTTTCATTTAAGATTATTTTTATTTAAGGTCCAGATATTTTCAGCTAAGCTGATAATTTATGCAGTATGTGGAAAATGACTTTGTAAAAAGCAAAAACAAAGTACTTCTTGGCAGGAGAACCTGTAGTTAGTGTTTTTCTCTTCCGTTTATATGATGAATAATTACAATAACAGTCAGTATTGAGTGCTGGATGCACTTTGTAACTCTCCGTCTAATGTAAAATGCATTATAATGATTGTGTTGTTAGCAAACTGTTTGACATAATTAAAAAACTGACTTGCATTTGTGGCATTTATAGGAAATGGATTCCATAGTTTAAAAAAAAAAGAAAAAGTTATGGAAAGGATCCAATATGTCCTCCAGTATGTACTGTTTGCCCAGTGTCTGCAGCTTTATATGAGATCATGTTAAACCTTGAAGGCAAACGAAGCAACTAATGTGTGTGTGTGAAAGAATCTCGTATCTAATATTTGTGTTGGTCGGCATGTGTCCTGTAACACATTTCTGTTAAAAATGCATTCTTAAATATATTAGTTACAGTTATTTTAAAGTGGGTTTTTTTAGTATTCTTTTTTTCCCCTGGTTTTTCATTTAAGATTATTTTTATTTAAGGTCCAGATATTTTCAGCTAAGCTGATAATTTATGCAGTATGTGGAAAATGACTTTGTAAAAAGCAAAAACAAAGTACTTCTTGGCAGGAGAACCTGTAGTTAGTGTTTTTCTCTTCCGTTTATATGATGAATAATTACAATAACAGTCAGTATTGAGTGCTGGATGCACTTTGTAACTCTCCGTCTAATGTAAAATGCATTATAATGATTGTGTTGTTAGCAAACTGTTTGACATAATTAAAAAACTGACTTGCATTTGTGGCATTTATAGGAAATGGATTCCATAGTTTAAAAAAAAAAGAAAAAGTTATGGAAAGGATCCAATATGTCCTCCAGTATGTACTGTTTGCCCAGTGTCTGCAGCTTTATATGAGATCATGTTAAACCTTGAAGGCACAGTTCACCCTAAAATGAACATTGTCATTATTTACTCACCATCATTTTGCTCCAAAACCTGACTTTTCTTCTGTGGACAACAAAAGAAACTTGGGATGCAAACAACACAGGACGCCATTGACTTTAATTGTATGGACAAAATAGTTAATCATTTATGTTTGCAGAAGAAAGTTTTTGAATGACATGAGGGTGAATAAATGATGTTCATTTTTGGGTGAACTATTCTTTTAAGTGTCATATTCAATTCCACATGATCTCTTGTTATAATTTAAGCAACAGGTTAACAAATTGTGGTCCAGTATTGCTTTTGTTAATATATGAAAGTCAGTGTCAATACAGGTGCTCAGCATTTAATGCATTTTTGCTAGTGGAATGGGCCATCTAGATTAGCTTTACAAAGTTATTTTAAGTTTCCAAATGTTGTCACAAGTGCCTTATTTGCAAATGTATATCTGTATCATTTCCATGTGTGCTTGTTGTCCTTGTGTTCCTGACCTCATCGCCTTTTTAAGCTGAAGCATCCTCCTCTCTCTCACTCCTTCTCTGTTTACATCCATTCAACTTCATCTCTCCTCGCGGCCTGGTGCCAAGACCAATCCTTCCCCTTCACCGCGTCCTGTCGACTGTGGGTCCACCGCATAAACAAACAATTTGATCAGTGTCCCCAACTGCCAGTGTTTTATGTTGTATTTTGTATCATCATTATTCAATGATGAAAGATAAAGATTCTTGTGGATGACAGAGTTCTTTGTCTGCTTGTTTTTTTTTATAGTTTATATTTGTGCTCAAAGCTGCATTTAAAATACAGTAAAAACAGTGAAATTCTGAAATAGTATTACAATTTCAAATAACTGTTTTCTATTTTATTATGTTTTAAATTGTCATTTATTCCTGTGATGACAAAACTGAATTTTTAGCAGTTACTTCAGTCTTCAGTGTCACATGATCCTTCAGAAATCATTCTAATATGCTAAACGGTGTTGAAAAGTTGTGCTGTTGAATCTTTTTGTGGAAAGAGTGGTCTTTTTTTATTATAAAGTTCAAAACGATAGCATTTATTTTGTAACTGAAAATATATTTAATGTCACTTTTGATCGATTGAAAGTGTCTTTGTTGAATAGAAGTATTAGTTCCTTTTATTAAATAAATAAATTCTGACCCCCAAACTTTAGTTTATGCAGATCCTGCAGATATTCAACGTTTAGTCCTTGTAATTGAGCACAAATGCTCAAAAGATTCTTACTAAAAAATGTTTTTAAATATGTTTTATATATTGGCTACGTGTGTCTGTCCATGTATAGAATATTTGCTTTAAGTGTATTTAGAGATTTTACATTCAATGTTGTTGTTAAATACATTTAGAAATCAAAAGTGTAGTTACAAAGTGCATCCAAATACTTGCAGTTCTGTTAATATTATTTACCATTAAGCACCATGTTCTAATTTGACCTTGTGACCTGAGTGTTCAAATTTGATTTGATGCCTGCAAAAGTAGTAGATGCATCAATCAAATAAATGCAATATGTAAACATGCTAGACGCTTGTTTATGAATTTGTCACAACCCAAAATGTTTGTACCGCACGTGTGTGTGTGATACCTCCGCTGAAACTCTCCTCTGTTGTGGCTACCTGACTCTCCCCTGAGTAATGAACCTTGGACCACATTACGGTTAACTGCCACTTTAATATCTGAGATCAGTTACCGACCACGCTGTGACTCTTAGCCGAAATGTAGGGTTATGGGCTGAAATCTGATCTCAGATCAGCGTGATCACACAATGACTGTAATTGGTCCTCTATGGTAATGTGGCCGTGTCGCTTTTCTACCTCCACACATAAAGGTCACAGCGTCCGTACGCTTGGAGTTCAGTTGTCCATGTCTGGCAGCAGTGATCTAGCTCTCTTCCTCCAGATCTCTGGGATACCCTGGCCTATGGGTCATTTTAATCATGTGCTAGTTTGTAATCTATCCAGACAAGGTCTGTACGGCTCACTGAGGAGAATGGGATGGGACATGAGAAGCAGGTGAGTGCATGATGCCAAATTAATTCAAAACCGATAAAAATTTTATATAGCATGCATTATATTTGTGATAAACCCTCCATATAAGTATCTTAGATATATTTTATACATTAGAAAATAGTTCTGTTTTGACTTAAAAATATTAAGCAGCAAAAACTGTTTTCAACATTGTTAATAATAATAGTGTGTTTCTTGAGCAGCAAATCAACTGATTAAAAATGATTTCTGAAGGATCATGTGACACTGAAGACTGGAGTAATGATGCTGAAAATTCAGCTTTGCATCACAGGAATAAAACATAACAAAAAATAATCTTAAATACAACAAAATAGAAAAACAGTTATTTTAAATTAGTAATTTTTCACAATATTACAGTATTTTACATCAAATAAACATATGGGTGAGCATAAGAGACTATTCAGCCATATTTTTGGATATGTTAGTAATAATGAGTCCAAACTAAACAGTGAACTAATGCACAGATTATATAAATTTTGTATTTTATTAGTGTATTTTGTCAGGACAACCACATGCAATAGATACTATTTTAATTAAAAAATAATATATATATATATATATTTCTATTGAATTTAATATGAACAATTAATGTTAAATTACATGCTTTAATATGTCATTTAATATATTTAAACAAGTGTACCTGAAATGAGATCTCTATACCTCCATGGGGCACCAGAATAATTGTGCATTGGCTAAGATTTATTCAGTTACCCTAATGAAATCTCTTTAGGATTGTTCATTATTTATAAGAGCTTTTGGAAATCACCCATCTCTCTTCTTTACTCGACTATTGCTTCATTCTCCTGATCACGAGTGTAGAAGCCATCAGCTAAATGCTAACAGGAGAGGATGTCTTTACTACATCATTATTCTATCCCTTGTCTGACCTGGCTGCCAATCAAATAAAAGCTTTTGCCTCCCTGCATTGACTCAATTTCCGCTCACGCTGCCCCTGGTGGCGAACTTAATTGCAGTTGCGTATTGTCTTTCTGCTCTCGTCCTCTCTCCTTCCTGTCCTCCGTCACGTTCCTCTTTGTCCTTCCTTCTCCTTTCCCTTGGTGTGACGTGTGGGAGTCTTTACCTTTTTGGTCTGCGGCCTGCTTGAGTTACGGACGCATTTGAACCGGGCGGGTGACTGGACCACAGCCCTCGGTGAAGGGCACAGCCAGCCTCAACACAATGTCATTCAACTCCTGTTAAACTATTCATAACGGCTTGGGTGCCAGGAGGAGGCCGCAAATATGCAAACACTCTGTTTGATGGAGGTGGACCAGGTGAACTTGAAGAACACAGATGTTTGAATGAAAGATTGTCAGAGGGAGAGCAGAGATGGGTAACGAGATGTAGTCAGAGTCTCTCTAAGAGAGGTAAAAGATAAAGCAATGCATGTGCGGAGATAAAGTAGTTTACAAAGGATGGAAATGAAAGACGTTTAGCCTATATATGAAACCTAAACCTAAAACCTTTTGAGCTGCCTACTTAGGAAACATTTACATTTAATTTAACTTTAAAAGTTAAGCATTATAGTCCATAACGCATTATATAAATATGAAATATTTGATCAGTCTAATGTAAAAGTGACTTTTTTAGTCACTTTATGCCATTTCATCCACATTCTTAGCTTAGCAGCCTAACTTCAGTATTTCCTACGTGATTCATGTAAGGAGTGCTATTTGTATGATATAAAGATAGTTGCTCAAATTTTGCCAGATTTGTCACGTTTGAGATACCGTTTCAGTTCTCGGGTCTTGTTAACGAGATTTTTGCACCCAAAAATGAAAAATACTCCATGATTTACTCCATCTCAAGCCATCCTAGGTGTATATGACTTTATTCTTTCAGACGAATCCAATCAGAGTTAAATTAAAAATGCCTTCGCTCTTCTGAGTCTCACAACGACAGTGAATTAGTTATTCAAAAGTCCAAAAGAAGGCCAATAAAGTGCATCCATCCATCAAAAAAAAAAGTACGCCACACAGCACCTGGGAGTTAATAAAGAGCTCCTGAAGCAAATCAATGCGTTTTTGTAAGAAAAGTATCCATATTTAAAACTTTATAAACCATAATCTCTAGCTTCCACTAACTGTCGTAATCGCGTGGGCGAGAGAACGGTGTTCCAGCGGTGATGTAGGACGTCGGCGTAGCGTAAGCTCCGGTGAGAAGTGACGAATGCGGAAGCGCAGAGGAGAGGAGAGGGCAAAACAAAACCACCAGCATCGATTTGCTTCAGGAGGCCTTTATTAAGAGAAAGCTGCTTGGTTTGACACAGACTTGTGTAAGATGTTCTTCATACAACGCTGTGCTATTGACAACAGACAATGGACATTTTCACCTGAAAAAATCCTTGATGATTCTCTTCAGTAAGTGCAAAAAATTTTCACTATACATTCAAGTACCCCAAAATAAAATAAAAGTGATCATTTTAGCCACTTCAAGCTACCTCATCCACATTGTTAGCTTAGCCATTCTAACTCCATTGGGTTTCCTATGTACTTCATGTGAGGAGATTTCATGTTGGTCATCGCAGCGAATCTGCTTGACTAAATCACAAAATCTTCTTGGGGAAGTCTTTGAAAATTCCTCATCTCATTCATTCCTATTGAAACTACTGTATCTTGCCTGCTAAAATTCACAGAACAGTTGTGACCCTGGACCACAAAGCCCCACAAAATGATTGATTTATTTATTTTTATGCCAAAAATCATTAGGATATTAAGTAAAGATCATGTTCCATTAAGATATTTTGTACATTTCCTATCCCGTAAATATGTTAAAACTTAATTTTTGATTAGTAATATGCATGGCTAAGAACTTCATTTGGACAACTTTAAAGGCAATTTTCTCAATATTTAGATTTTTTTGCACCCTCAGATTCCAGATTTTCAAATAGTTGTATCTCGGCCAAATACTGTCCTAACAAACCATACATCAATGAAAAGCTTATTCAATCTCAATTTGAAAAAATGGTTTTGTGGTCCAGGGTCACAATTGTAAACACCACAACTCTTTTAGTTGAGTTCACTTCACCATTGTTTGAATTTTGCTGGTGAAATCCAGTAATAGGAATCCACAGGATCAGGAAATTCTTGTGAGGGGAAAAGATTGCCCCAGGTGACTTTTGTATGAGATGTTCTTAGTTTAAACAGCGCTACACTATTAGACAATGTAACCAATGTAACGTAACTGCACCTTTAGAGGACAGCAGGGTTCCTCTAGATTTTAGAACAGAGCCTATGATGGGTGGCAGTATCTTACCCTTTAGCATGAATATTCCTCTTTTGTGTCTTGATGAAGTAATGGGAACAGAGCCAGTCAAGTTTATTCATATTTCAGTTGATTCATAATTAATCATGCCTTAAGAAAAAATGGTTTTGTGGTCCAGGGTCACAATTGTAAACACCACAACTCTAACTTTTAGTTGAGTTCACCTCACCATTGTTTGAATTTTGCTGGTGAAATCCAGTAATAGGAATCCACAGGATCAGGAAATTCTTGTGAGGGCAAAAGATTGCCCCAGGTGACTTTTGTATGAGATGTTCTTAGTTTAAACAGCACTACACTATTAGACAATGTAACCAATGTAACGTAACTGCACCTTTAGAGGACAGCAGGGTTCCTCTAGATTTTAGAACAGAGCCTATGATGGGTGGCAGTATCTTACCCTTTAGCATGAATATTCCTCTTTTGTGTCTTGATGAAGTAATGGGAACAGAGCCAGTCAAGTTTATTCATATTTCAGTTGATTCATAATTAATCATGCCTTAAATCATGCCTTAATTAATTTGACATCAAATGTGGGTGGCAAATATTTAGTTACAAAGCCTGTATGATGTTACTGTTTCAATTTGATAATGATGTTCCTTTTTAATCAGGGTGATGTGGCTTCATACATCGTAAGCAACCATTCTCGTATTCTGGGATCCAATTCGCAAGGCCACACTGAAGATCTCCTGTCGAAAAAACAAACACTGAAACTGTGCGTTTGCCAGAGGGATTGACATTGTACTCTGTCCCAGTTCCACCAAAGGATTTGACTCAATTTCAAGGAAACAATAACACAGGTAGGGTGGATAACATCTCAATTTCCTTGTGGGAGAACGATCCATTTAACATTGGCACAGACTGTAACTAAAAGGTCTGGTGGGTCTTTAATTGACTCTCAACACAAGCAATCTCTAGAGCAACGCAGATGGACCAGCCAGCGCCACCAGTATCATCATGGCTGGAGGTCGATGTGGATTTGGGTTTTGCCCTCTTTTTTCTCTTTCTTCTCTGCCTTTTTTTGGTGGTAACCGTTGTGCGTTGCGCTCAAACAGTTGTGGATCCATACGGAGCCATTTCCACCTCCACCTACCAGGAGGAGCAGATAACTGATATCTGATCTCGCCAATCCAACACAAAGGATTTTATGAAAACGACTGTGTTCAGAATGGAAGACATTATGTGCATTATGCAATGATAAACAATGGTCAGATGGCCTTATTTGTCACATGATATCATTACATCATTTCAAACATGAAGTGAAGTCAGCGTTATGCCAGAAATGAATAAAATACAAATACAGTCATTATGCAGTTATTGCCAAATGTTTGAACAAGAAAGTAGAAAAAGGTTTTTGAAGTTGTAAATAAAGCAAAGTTTATTGGAATACGTTTATAAGAAAATATACTGTTTCAGTCTTTAGAAATGTCATATTTAAATCATGTTTCTTTGTAATCATTTGTGAAATTTACAAGCAATTTTTGAGTGAAATGTTTTATAAATCTTACACCATTTGTAGCATATACTGCACACTTTAATATTATTTTGTGTCCTGTCTTCTTTTTGCATTACATTCACACTTCTTACATTGCATTTAAAATCATAGGAGACAATTTCCTACCAAAGCGAATAAAAATACAGAGAACAAATCATACCTGCTATTTTGAAGTGTAAATAAGCACAAGAATTGTAGGTGTAGGTTTTTGCACAATAGAGTGGGGGAAAACACCCCCTACCGTTTTCCCCAAAATAACCGCAAGATAAATTTTTGTTGTAACTTTGGACTATGTTGACAAGAGTGATGTAGAAGTATTCACTATGAAGCTTACGCTGGTGATGTACCAGAGAGAAAACGGATTTCACAGTACATGATCTAATTTTCAGCAGTAAGAAAAAAAGTGTTGTAAAGCTTGTTGTTTTGTAGAACATAAAAGTTATATGATTTGAGAACAGTAGGGCCTGTAGATAGGGAGTACCTGTTATTTAATAAAAAATATAATTATATTTTCAGAATGACATTTTTTTTTTCTCAAACATAGTCAGTGGGGTAAAACGCCCCCAGGGGAAGTGGGCAATTAGGCCTAGTGTAGCTATTCTGAATGTCAAATCCTATGTTTTTCCATCAGATGTATTCTAACTAGTTGGTTGAATTAAAATATTTGGACTTTATATTTAAAAATGACATTAGCATCAGGTAGCCAGTTAGCATCAGCTAACGAAAATTTCAAATAGGCTATTATAATTTTGCAATTCATAATTATTGATTACATTTCATTTTAATTTTAAGCTAAAACTGCCTGTACTCTGATTTTGCTGTAAATGTTAAAAGCAAATTACTTTGTCTGACTGGGGGGCATTTTCCCCACCCATGGGGGTGTTTTACTTACTAGATTTAAAAAATCTAATAACATGAAAACTCTGGACATTTTTCATACTTGGTTTATAATTGATGTCATTGTCACTAAAACTATGATAACTTTTCTGAACACATTTAGCCTAACTTTTGTTTCACAGAAAAAAATGACACACTCCTTAAAGGGTTAGTTCACCCAAAAATGAAAATTAGCCCATAAATTACTCACCCTCAAGTCATCCTAGGTGTATATGACTTTCTTCTTTCAGATGAATCCAGTCGGAGTTATATTAAAAATTGTCTTTGATCTTTCAAGCTGTTTAATGCCAGTCAGCGGGTGTTGCATGCATCAGTCCAAAAGAAGTTAAAGGTGCAGTAGGAGATCTTGGAAAATGCTAACTTTAGCCTGATAGCACTGAAAGCGAACATCCTACCCTCCCTGCAATCACTGTCCAAAGCCACGCCCCCTGAACGCACGCTCACAGACCAGAATACCAGAGACAACATTACTACAATAGGCTACATCAGCGGTTCCCAATTCCAGTCCTCACGGGAGTAGGGAGCAATGAACACTGTGTAGGGATCCTATCGATCGGAACACAGTTCATGCACGTAGCTCACTTCTAACGAGCTGGTTATCTGAATCGGGTGTGTTAACTAAGCGAGACATGCAAAATATGCAGAGCGGGGTGCGCGAGGACTGGAATTTGGAACCGCTGGGCTACATCATGTGCCATTCACCGGTGAGAAAACTTTAAAAGTACTACAATACCAGGAAGGAAGATCAGGTTGTTGATGTTTGTCTGCCATTTTTGCTCTGTCTGCACAACGTGCGTGAACGCGCTGATGACATATCCTGTCTGCGCGAACAGGGTGCGCAGAGGTATGCTAATACATATTTGACAGGCAGGTAGGAAAGCCAATTAAAACACTCGGACCGAGCGTTTTGATTGGACAAACATTTCTTTGTCCTACGCCTTCCTCAGAATATATAAATACAGATAAATACATTTAGACCACTTAACTTATTGATTGCTATCTGGATGTGAAGAGACTTTCAACCAGCATAACAAAAAATGTTTCTGAAGACAATCACCTATTGCACCTTTAAATAAAAAGCGCCCATCCATAAAAAAAAAGTGCCTCACACGACTCCGGGGGGTGAACAAAGGCCTCCTGTAGCGAATCGATGCATTTTTGTAAGATAAATATCTATATTCAAAACGTAATAATCACTTTAATCTAGCTTGCGCCAACAGTTGTACATGGAAGCAGCTCCGGGAGCATGACGTATGAGTTCAGTGTTGCGCATGCGCCAGTGAGTCTCGTGAAAACGAACGTTTGTTAACAGGAGCAAAGGAAGCAAGATTTCCTTACTTTAGCAAAGGAAAACCAGTCTCCTCTTGGCTTATATCGAAATGCTCCGACATTCTTCATTACAAATCCTCGTTTTGTACTTCTAATTAGTGACCGTTGTTTTGTTTTGATCTCTCCCCTGAGCTTTTGTGTTTGTCACTTCTGAGCGGCGCATGCGCAACGCCGACCTCATACGTCATTTGCCCGGAGCTGCTTCCGTTTACAACTGTTGGTGGAAGCTACATTATTATGTTTTGAATATGGATATTTTTCTTACAAAAACGCATCGATTCGCTACAGGAGGCCTTTGTTCACCCCCCAGAGCCGTGTGAGACACTTTTTTTATGGATGGGCGCTTTTTATTTAACTTCTTTTGGACTGATGCATGCAACACCCGCTGACTGCCATTAAACAGCTTGAAAGTTAAAAGACAATTTTTAATATAACTCGACTGGATTCGTCTGAAAGAAGAAAGTAATTTACACCTAGGAGGACTTGAGGGTGAGTAATTTATGGGCTAATTTTTGAATATTTCAAAAGATGGCAAATGGCGCATATTAACGAACCTAAATTAAAAAATTGCTGTTGTAACGCAATACATGTACATATCATATCTGTAAATAGGCCTATTTCCCAACTGTTAACGGTAATGTTTGTAAGTGATGGTGGCTAAGATATTCCTATACTGTAGAACCAATGTGGCCTATTTGTTTCACTTTCTTCTTAAAGGAATGTTCTTGATCTTAGAGAAGATCCTATTCGTCGGCACATGGAATTCGTGTGTTAAGGTTTTTAAAAGTAAATTTACTAAAGGTTTCAAAGAATGTATATTTCTAGATGATTGGTATGATGCTTCACTTTTTTCCATGTTGAAATGAAAAGAAACATGCACTGATTATTATGCTTATTGTGAACAAAAATTAATAAAGGGATTTTGTTATGTTAATAATTACATTTGTACATTTTATCAAAAGTCTGATCATTTATTTATTTATAAGAATATAAGATAAGAATTTGCATAAGGATTTGCCTGCATAAGTGCCATGCTGCTGATGACTTCCACTATCTGAATAGGGTTTTCCATTTTCCATAGGCACTCTTCCATTTCAGCCATTTGAGTCTACATATGTACTAGAGATCTTTCGAAGATGGCAGGACAGCCATTTTCAGTGGCTGTGTAAATAACCTGACCACAATGCACTTATTTGATTAAACACACCTGGTCCATTTAACTCTTGTTTGTTTTGAATAAATTCAATGATATGTGTTAGAGATAATCAGTCCAGAATAATAGGCAATTATTTTTAACCCGCCCAATGTATCATACTGAACATCTTCTTTTATATTTGGAAAACCCTGGGCTTGTAGCCAGCTGGATCCATATCAGCAAACTAATTATTCTATTGTAGGCAAATTGCCCTTGATCCCCTATAGATAAACTGTCTGTTGTGGAATGCTGATCAGGAGCTGTTACAGCAGTCGCAGTGAACCATGAAGCTTCCCAGCTGCCTGAAGTCTCTGGATGGGCACATCTGCAGACACTTGTCTCTCATGATTAGCTGGAAGTGAGCAGACTTGATTCCACCTCCTGGGTTCTGCTCACTCCATGAATATTAGTGTACTTGAGACGACCTTCCAGCTAAGAAGAACCTTCCTGTCACCAGCTGCATATTCCACCCCAGAATTAATTACTTCTCCCCTCATTAAACAGTCAAAGAAATGAATAGTGCTGTTATGTAAGATTAACAGAAACACTTATGAATGCATTTGTGTTATAAAAACAACTGTAGAATCTAAAATGAAAAACACTACAGAAAACGAAGCTTACAAAAATACCATGGTATCGAATAGTAATATCACAGTACTTTGAGGCCTACACAATGTCAATAGTACTGAATGAATGCCATCATTAATTATGCGGCAGAATATTTTTATATTGTCAAAAAAAATAGTATCTAGTATCATGGCACTTTTGGTATACTTTTGTTTATAAGATACTTTTAGTAGGAATTAATAACAAAATAAAGATCATTTAAAAAAGATATCTTTGACCATATCTTTCCATGTTAAACCAGTTTGTGTGTTTCTGTACCTTTTTATTTTTAAGCTATTAATTATTCAAACAGCAGAATAAAATTGAACAATAATATATAGATAGATAGATAACACATAAAGTCCACATAACAATGATGAACAGAAGTAAATAGCATAAAAAGTAACAGTAAAAATACTTTGTATTTTCAGATACAGATGTATTTATGTATGTGAAACTCTTTTCCCCCCTGTTTGTATTGTTATTGACCTCATCTGCCTCTACTAACATGTCTGCGATCTACGTCCGATGCCGCACTTCCGCTCTTGTCCGATGATATTCGTCTGTTCCGCCTGGAACTTCCTTTCTGGCAGCGGCTTAATGTACAAAAATACCATGGTATCGAATAGTAATATCACAGTACTTTGAGGCCTATACAATGTCAATAGTACTGAATGAATGCCATCATTAATTATAGAATATTTTTATATTGTCAAAAAAAAAAAAGTATCTAGTATCATGGCACTTTTGGTATACTTTTGTTTATAAGATACTTTTAGTAGGAATTAATAACAAAATAAAGATCATTTAAAAAAGATATCTTTGACCATATCTTTCCATGTTAAACCAGTTTGTGTGTTTCTGCACCTTTTTATTTTTAAGCTATTAATTATTCAAACAGCAGAATAAAATTGAACAATAATATATAGATAGATAGATAACACATAAAGCCCACATAACAATGATGAACAGAAGTAAATAGCATAAAAAGTAACAGTAAAAATACTTTGTATTTTCAGATACAGATGTATTTATGTATGTGAAACTCTTTTCCCCCCTGTTTGTGTTACTGTTATTGACCTCATCTGCCTCTACTAACATGTCTGCGATCTACGTCCGATGCCGCACTTCCGCTCTTGTCCGATGATATTCGTCTGTTCCGCCTGGAACTTCCTTTCTGGCAGCGGCTTAATCTTCGCCAACATGCCAGTGAGTACCAGAGAACAAAAACATGTCAATATATACCACTTACATGACATTAAGAGCTAAATATCGAAGCGCGGTCAAGAGCATGTCTTTAAGACTGACCTTAATGTGCGCGTTGTCACATGAACTCGAAGATGAACGTAAAACAAGCGTTAAGTCTTGAATGGTTCGGTAGCATGCTTTCGCGCCCTGCATCAAGATGGCGGCGCACATAGAAGAAAACAGTAATGTGACGCACGATTAAGTGTCGATGTGTTTTATACGTATTATACTTTAAAACGGCTGAACTGTGTAATGCCTACGGTTGAGTGAAGCTACCAGTTGCGTTTTGACTGTAAATGATTTTCATGCAGCTCTCTGGAGTTGTCAGAAGTAACGTTAACTGAAAATGATCAAGACGCAAGGGCTTTTGCATGGCTCTCTCAAAACATAATTATCTGCCTACCTAGACAATATTTTTGGACATCATATGCTGCTGTTATGCCCAAAATGATGTCTGGTTAGGCAGCTCAGCATATTTTAATGCATGCTCGTGCCAAGTTGCTGGTCAAAGGGTGTTTATTGGCAGTTTTTTTTCATGTAAAATCATATTGTTTATGTAAATAGCTCGCAAAAGACTTGCTGCACCCGACCCCCGAGGAGGAGAGGAGGAGGCACAAGAAGAAGCGTCTCGTACAGTGTCCCAATTCTTATTTCATGGATGTCAAGTGTCCAGGTGAGTGTCCTCCATATGATTCTGGATAATTGGACTCGTCAGTGTCTTGAGTGGTCTTAATGACTCTTTTGTTTTTCAGGATGCTATAAGATCACAACGGTGTTCAGCCACGCACAGACAGTCGTGCTTTGCGTCGGTTGCTCAACTGTGCTGTGTCAGCCCACCGGAGGCAAAGCTCGACTCACAGAAGGTTCGTTTGTGTTTTTACTCCAACTCAGACATGTTTCGGAGCAACAGTGGAATGGAGAAATCAAATTGTCAGCCGTTTGGTAGTTATCTCATATTAAAAAGGGAGTGAAGTGACTTGTGGCCAAGTATGGTGACCCATACTCGGAATTAGTGCTCTGCATTTATCCCATCCAAAGTGCACACACACACCGTGCACACACACACCGTGAACACACACCCGGAGCAGTGGGCAGCCATTTATGTGCCCGGGGAGCAGTTGGGGGGTTCGGTGCCTTGCCTCAGTCGTGGTATTGAAGGTGGGAGAGAGCGCTGTACATTCACTCCCCCCACCTACAATTCCTGCCGGTACGAGACTCGAACCCACAACATTTGGGTTATGAGTCTGACTCTCTAACCGTTAGGCCATGACTTCCCCCATATTATTGAGGTTATCAGGGTTTCTGTTATTCTACTAAAGTTATTGTTAATTAACTGTAGTAGATGTAATTTTAAAATATAAATGGGTCCAGCATTGCTTTATAAGAATCAGGGATGCGACTTTATGGTATTTATACCAATGTATACATATTTTCTGCACTTCGTCTCATGCTGCAGTTTGAAATGCATACTACGTCCAAAATTAATATCTTAAATGTATTTGATACTGTAGCTTCCATATACATTTGAATTTTACTATTGTTCTGTAAATAAGTTTTTTTTTTTTAATAAGAATGGTAATTTTTTTTATGCGGCCTGAAAAATGTGTTGTTGATGTAAGCAATGATGCATAAGTCAAGTTGATCGTTTGAAATGCAGATTTTGAGGTCTCGTTGATATTCATTGGCCTGATTCACGTCATAATTTTACTGTAAATTACTGTAATTTAGTAGAGTCATTTGAATGGAAATGAGTGATTTGGCTTACACTGGTGCTGGAAGATCTGTGATGATGCCACGTAGGTAAACTGCATTGAAATTAACTATACAGCGCTTTAAGTTAGCAGCTGCTGACTGGTGCAAACATTATTTTGCTCTGAGTTCAGTTTATGATAGATTAAAATCATTTCTCATCGAGTATGACAGCATTAGCAGTCATTATTGGGAGTTTAGATGCTGACCCCCCCCCCGCCAAACTCATAGCCATTCTTTATCCGTCAGTTTATATAAAGCTGATCTGTCCATAATTTGTGATTATTGCAGTAATTTAGGGGTTTGTTGTGCATGAAGTTTTCTGAGTATTCATATATTCATTGTCACAGGTCTGCAGTGTATTATAGTCTCTCTGATTTCTTTCAGACCTTTTAAACTCTTGCAGACGTTTAGCTGATGTTAATAGATGTTCAGCTAAATTTCATGTGGATGATTGTCATCTTGTAGGTTGCAGGCACTTGTGGGTTGATTATCCTATTTATTAGAGCTTTATTAGACCTGTTTGAGCATTGGCTCAACCAGTGAAATGTTGCGAGTTGGATGTGGGATCTTTTTGTGCAACTAGTGGCAATGTTTTAGAAACCTGTTTGAAATCATTTTATTGTTACTGGAGGCACAGTATAAAAACAGAATGCATGATTCTTTCCAAATGTTTGAGGGCACTGTGGGGTGATATTCATGCTTTTGTTGTTAATGAGCTTAGCTGTCGTTTCTGATAATGACCTCTCTTTTTCTTATGATTTCTCCAGGGTGTTCCTTCAGAAGGAAGCAGCATTAAGATGTTTTCTGGATGCTTTGTTGGGGAGAGAGAGGGAAAGAGAGAGGGAGGAGACGGCCCGGCCTCAGTGACAGCAGCCTGATTATTTCAAGCAAGAGATGAAGTAGATCCAGTCACCAGGTCTGAAGAACCGACAGGAACACCCTCCAACCTAGTGTCTCTTTTTTTTCTCTCTGTCTCAGTCTCAATAAAATGTTTGGGCTACAATGTTGCCGTGATGAGGTTTTTGTTCAAACTGTCATGTTTCATACACATGGGGGATTTAGTTGATCAGAATTTTTACTATTCAAGCCTTACCAAAGTTACTCTGAGAAAAATAAATGATCAAACAAACAATTTAATATGCAGCTATGGTGCTCAGGAAACCCACTACCACGAATGCTAAAATCATTTAAACAGCAAGTCTTTTATTATGCTGCTTAATATTTCTATGGGAACTGTTTTTCAAGATTCTTTAATGAATAGAAAATTAAAAAATGCATTTATTTGAAACATTCTTTTGTAACATATGAAAAGTCTTTATAGTGTCACTTTTTAGTAATGTGTCCTTGCTGAATTGAAGTATACATTTCATTAGGAATTGGAATATTGCTAAAAGAAAAACACATCAAAATTGTTTTATTTAATTTGACCAACAGTTAATGGAAGCAAGCACTTATGATTTGAAAAATCTTAGAACTAGATAATAGCCTGTATGTTTTCCCTGAAAATACCCATCTAAAAATGTAGTATTGCTTAATAAGAGAGTCGTATTACTGAGGTTCTGGCTAAATGTAATAAAACCCTGCAGTAAAAATGCATTAAGATTTCTGAATAGCTTTTCAAAAAGCATTTCTTCCCAATATTCATAAAATACTCATACAGATGACATTCATTATCAAGGCCAAGGGACCAAAGGCCCAGATGAGTGGGTTATTGAACAGTAACCCACTGTGTGTAGAATGGCAATGTTCAAATAGCATCAGTGGATGACATTTTATTAATCATTACCTGAGAGAAGAACCGCAAGTTAAAGTGATTCATGAAAAGATCCATCGGAAAAAGCAGTTAGCTTACAATACTGTATATGAGATGAACTGTCAATAATCACCTGTTAAGTGTAGGAATGTCTGTGCTAGAATACTCAAACTCATCTGTACAGAGTTTAAAATCCCACACGCAGCACACTGACAGATAGCAGCCTTTGTCAGGAAGCTGTGGTGTCGTGTCATTTAGTTTCCGAGATCATTAGTTGATTGCTTCTCTCTGCCGAACTGCTATCTTCAGTGGCTGCTGAATGATAATATGATGAAATCAATTCAATTGTATTCTCTACCCTCAAGGAACGAGACCAGTGGACTAAATTGTCTGTGTCCCTCCTTAACCAAATCAACTGCAAATTGTGGCTGCCTAATGAGGCCTTGTGGGAATGAAACTGCAGCCTCATGGGAGGATCTCATGATTACTTTTTAAAGAGTCAAAACTTTAGTATGCTCCAGTACCTTCTCTTATTATAGATAGATGT
Source organism: Sinocyclocheilus grahami (assembly GCF_001515645.1). Lineage (NCBI taxonomy): Eukaryota > Metazoa > Chordata > Actinopteri > Cypriniformes > Cyprinidae > Sinocyclocheilus > Sinocyclocheilus grahami. Next base: position 1,097,828 of record NW_015505295.1, read on the forward strand.
AGATTTTATATTGTTTACTCATTTTTTCTTATGAATTCATCAGGATGTATCTTTACCACATGGTGTTCTCCTGTGAACCATGTTTCGGAACAATGCAGTCATGCTATGGATAATAATTTTCCCATTATGAAGAACATTAGTCTAAATACCATACACTTTGCTCTCTATTTCATACTGTACTAGAGCAAGAGAGGCCAGCTTCAACCGTTCTGTACAAATGCAGTTCCCAAAATGACCACATAGTGTCAGAAAATCTGTAACCCAGAGGTCTGTTCTAGCACATGAGGTTTTCTGTTTTGACTACATATGCATTTTGAGTGCCTTATTCATCATCAAAACATGCTCTGTTGGCAAAAAAGAAAAAAGCTATGTCAATATATTGCACAGGACCAACTTATTATATTTATTAAAAATATATTTTTATTAATTTAATTGCAAACAATAAAGTTAGGTGAGGAAGATCATTTTTGGGGGTCCATGGCATCTAAACGTTTGAAAACCGGTAAGAGTTTCCTCCTCCTGTTGAGCACAAAAGAGGATATTTAGAAGAATGTTGGCAACCAAACAGTTGACGGTAACTTCCATAATATTTTTTTCCATATTATTATGGAAGTCAGTGGCTACCATCAAATATTTGTTTACCAAATTTCTTCAATTTAGCTTCTTCTGTGCTAAACAGAAGACAGAAATTCATACAGGTTTGGAACAAGAGAAAGGTGAGTAAACCATGACAGAATTTTCTTTTTTTGGGGGTGAACTATCCCTCTAAACAATAGCCTCATATTTATTGTTGCCATGATTTAGCATTGCCATTACCTTACAATGAGATGCTCTCAAGGGTGAACTTGACCTTCAGCCTCCACAATCCCTAAACTCACATTCAGGTCTGGCTCCATTCTGTTTTGCAATGGCCAGTTTTCACAGTCCAGTCAATTCCTGGTAGACTTCAGGTTTCCACATACTCTTAAGAGCATTTAAGCACTCTCTTTAAAAAAACTCCAAAACAATAACACCTAAAACTGGACAGGTAAGAAACCCTCCTGCTAAATGGAATCACGTCTCGTCATCATAATTTGTAATGCCGCTGTCTTTAGTTGATATATTAAATGCTTGTTTTCCACGACATATCTATATGTTATACCGCTGTTAGAGTGAAAGCCTCTCCAGATGCCTGACTGTGAGTTCCGCTCACCTCGGCTCCCTCCCCATGTGAAGAGGCTACCGAAGGGCATCTGTAGTAATAGGGTAATCTATTATAGGGCTCTCACTCACTCTCTGGTTTCCCATTCCCCGGCCCCTGTCTCAGCACTTCGTCAGGACGAATGAGAGGAGGAGTTTAACTAAGCACATTACTGTGTGCCACTTGCATATCCCAGCACTTCCTCAATTAAACCCCCTCCACCATAATCTCCGTTATCCCATTAACACACACAAGCATGCCTGAACATGCTTGACTTTACTGGTATGCCTCACCGATTGAAATTTTTTTTTTTTGTATACTTGGTAAATTTCACACTGTAAAAAAGCAATTAGCCCACATTGTACAGTCACAGGTACTAAAAAGTGTAAATTACCTTGAATCACACACATGTTAGAACTATAATATTCTCCCAGATTTTGCCCCAGCTAGCCTAAAAGAGCCATCTGAGCAAACAATTTCATATTAAATGGAAGTTAATTCCCAGCAAGCATTGCGGAAGAATACATGATTACTGTTAGCTACTGTTACTGTTATAGGCTGTGATTTTGTTTTACAGTTTTCAGATTTTTTTTATGGCAATGTTGTTGTTTTCTGTTGTTACTTTTATAATGACGTTGTGTTGTGATGTTCAAACTAGCTTTCCGTATTTTGTAACGCGACGCAATTTAGACACTAAATTATATATATATAT